>NC_137052.1:6691697-6986697 GCF_032717465.1 Coenobita brevimanus | reverse complement strand
GCTCTTACTCTTGACTTTTCATTTTCATGCCACACCATAGTCTCACACCCATATGTTAGAGTTGGCACTCACACTCCTCATGTAAACCTCGTGCAGCTGCAGCACTCAAGCCTCTGTTTCATATCAAGGCCTTCATTGCACCAGCTACATTTCTTCCTTGTGTCACTCTACTTTCAACTTCTTTTATTAATAATTTCGTGCCTTTCCCCCACCTCATTCAAAACATCAGACTGTTCCCCGCGCCAAGCTGGGATCGAACGCACGTTGTCTTAGAGCTGGCCCAGTAAAGCTACTTAATTCCATCGAGGCAAAGTTTTAGGTCTCATCGAGTTTTGTTCTTGGCCAACTGAGGCCCGGCTCTTCCTGGATTGATTTGACCACTTACGAGCTTTTGACTATGGGGAAGTTGAAAACATCGACAGTGGGGAGGTTGGAGTTTATTGCTCACGTAATGCCACTCAGGGATGAGTGAGGCTGGTCACTCTCATGTTAAATATCAGAACCAACTTGCTTAGCCCCCGGCTTCTGTGCTGCTCATGGGGCAACTTAGGATTGGATGATGATGCAGATGCTGATGATTTTCGTAGTATTAGTAGAAATCGCGCTGAAAACAGATAAATACCGTGTGAAAGTAGCTTTGACAAGTATGAAGTACTTGCTAAATAATGTTATGCTTCGATTCAGCCGAGATAAGAAAAATAATAAGCAATTTCTCAAACACTGTGAAAAGTGGACGGTCTTCGATATTGTGCTTTCCTTATTTACGGTTAAATCGAAACATAACATTCTTCAGCAAGTACTTGATATTATCTCAAAGTTTTTTTTTTCGTCTTTTTTATCCTGTTTTAAGCGTGATATTTGCTAATATTACGAATATCATCATTGTCGATATTTTCAACTATTTATAATTCAAAACTCGTAAGTGGCCAATTCTGGATCGTACAGGAAGCATCGTTGCACCTCTCCCTTAGCAATTTACTTTGCATATTACGCCTTAACTTTTTGTAGAATCCTATATATGTCGTTTTGATATCGACATGGTTTATATCAGTAACATTACGTCGGATACTGAAGTAATGTGCAGTATAAATCGCTAAAGAAGAGGTGTTACGAAATCTTCAAAGCTATCTAGAGTACGACCCCCATCGCCGGACTTTTAGAGACAATCGATGAAATTCAGAGGCGTATTTTCATATTGTTGTTAATTTTTCCCAGGAAGGTCAGGATTAGGTTTAGATTACGTTAGTTTGGCCTGTTAAAAGATAGGTTAGTCTCTCTCTCTCTCTCTCTCTCTCTCTCTCATCCTCGTTTGGTTAAATAAAATACCGTAATAAAAACTGAACAAGAACGGGCATTTACACAGTGCAGCACCTGTGATCACAAAATCTGTCTGGGCTGAACATCTGACTCTTGCCTGTGACTTCGACCTGAGGCTGATTGATCTCAAAATCGAACAACTTCATTCCTGCCTTACCCTTGACCCTCCCACCAAGTTTGGCCCAAATCAGATCAAGACCTTTTTAGTTGACCTTACCCTGTGACCATGATCTTTGACCTCTTCCTGTGTCCCCGGCCTTTGCTTGATTATTCTCACACTCGAATCCTTTTATCCTTGCCTTACGCTGAATTGTTTCCCGACGTTTGGTCTAAAATAGATTAAAATTGTAAGTTGACCTTTTTATGACCTTTGACCTATTGTTTTATAGAAAATTATTGTTGTTATGTTGACACGTAAACACATAGGTCGAACTTTGATCTTGCCGTGTGATTTTGACCATCGACTCTGTTGTCAAAGCCGAATCCCATTATTTTTCTCTCTCCATCGACTCTTACCCCAAGTTTGGTCCAAAATGAATCAAAACTGTCTCACTTGACTATACTAGGTGAAACGTTGCCTTATCCCCATGACCTTGACCTTTGTACTGTTGTTATCAAATCAGTATTTTAAACCCTTAGTTGGCCCACAACCGATCCACCCAGTTCGGTTAAAATCATATAAAAACTGTAATTTTGTTCACACACACACACACACACACACACACACACACACACACACACACACACACACACACACACACACACACACACACACACACACACACACACACACACACACACATACACACACACACACACACACACACACACACGTACATACATCATACATACGTACGCACGCAGCATGCACGCACAGCGATCACAACATAACATCCGCTTCCGCTTGGCAAACGGGGGACTGAGAGTCATTTCTGATGTTCTTGACGTTCTCATGGCCGGGAGAACTAATTTATTCCTTTCTAGTGACTCTAGACAACTTTATTCAGCTAGGAGTGAGTCATAGGGGCATGATACAGTGAAGAAAATGTAATACGAAATAAAAAGGCAGAAAACAAATGGGAAATGGGATCCACACACAACCAGGGGAGGGGGGGGGGGAATAGTGACGTTCTGAGAGAACAAAGTAGACAAAAATAATGTGATGTAAGGAAAAACGATACAGGAAAATGTATATGCACAAAAAAGGATGATAAATGGGTCCAAGCAAAAAATAAATAAATAAATAAAAGATGGAGGAGTGACGTTCTGAGAATATGAAGTTATATATATATATATATATATATATATATATATATATATATATATATATATATATATTTTTTTTTTTTTTTTTTTTTTTCCGAGGAAGAAGGAACCAAAGGCCATGAGCCCGCAGTAACAGTTCCCTCCAAGAGAAAAACATAATACAATAGAGAGCCAAATTCAAGATCTGATCATTTTGATCATCTAAACAAAAAAGCAAATAGACCTACCGAAAATATATACGTACAGAAAATGATTCATAAAATGGGTTTCTTCCTCCCCCTCAAAATAGAAAAAAAAAAAAAAATGGAGGTTAGAGTGACGTTCAGTTCTTCATTTTCAATTTTCTAGTCCGGCGAACCAGCTCAAAATTTCGACGTGGGAAATTGCGGCACTTTACATGAAGGGGGGGGGGAAGGGGGCAGAGGTGATGGAGAGGGGAGAGGGATGAAGGGAGAGGACAGCGGAGGGGTGAGGGAAACAGAAATAGGAGACGGAGGAAGAGAGAGGGACGGGAGGAAAGAAGACAAAAGGTAGGGGGGGGGGGAGAATAGGAGAAGGATGGGAAGGAATGAGCCGACAGGATAGGAGGGGAATGGCAGAGAGGGAGGGAGGGGAAAAGAGAGGGAATGAAAGACCTATGCAGGGGAAGGAGTGAGTGTGGGAGGGAAGAAGAGTCAATAAAGGAGAGAGAGAGAGAGAGAGAGAGGGAGAGAGAGTTCCAGCTAATGTCAGATGGTTTTATACAGCTGAGAGTGAGTCATAGGAGCCTGAGCGTCACCACTGTCACCATTAACCCTCTCATGCTCAGACAACTCTAGTATTCCACACGCCAGCTGAGAATGGGTCATTTCACCATTATCACCATTAACCCTCTCATGCTCGGACAACTCTATTATTCCACACGCCAGCTGAGAATGGGTCATTTCACCACTATCCCCATTAACCCTCTCATGCTCAGACAACTCTAGTATTCCACGTCAGCAGAAAGTAGGTCATAGAAGCTTATTCGCCGGCGCCTCCATGACACACACACACATATATATATATATATATATATATATATATATATATATATATATATATATATATATATATATATATATATATAAGAGAGAGAGAGAGAGAGATTTTATCCCCTCTCTCTCTCACACACACACACACACACACACACACACACACACACACACACACACACACACACACACTACAGGCGAAATGGCCAAGAAATGAACTTATAAGCATTGCATCATTCGAGTGGAGGATTTACGATTACCTGCATTACCCATGGCCCCTTCAGGACGATTTTCTTATGCAAGGAAGCAGGAACCAAAGGCCAGGAGCCTGAGAATCATTCCCTCTGAGAAAATACAAAAACAAGATGACAGAGAGCCAAATTCAACATCCGTCTATTTGAAGATGCCTAGACACACTGCGTGTGAAAGATTGGAAATCATAGGCAGTAGGAAATA
Organism: Coenobita brevimanus; assembly: GCF_032717465.1. Classification (NCBI taxonomy): domain Eukaryota; kingdom Metazoa; phylum Arthropoda; class Malacostraca; order Decapoda; family Coenobitidae; genus Coenobita; species Coenobita brevimanus. The sequence goes on along the minus strand of NC_137052.1, from coordinate 6,982,645 downwards.
CTGACAAGGGGGAGACAGTTTTGGAGTTGACCCGTTGCATAGGCCTACATGACTGATTGAGAGTAATGGTTAACTCTTGCATTAGAGAAAAGGACAGAAAAGGAGTGAGAGTTTGTTACTACAGATGGTTGCTACGCGTCCTCCGTTGTGGTGGAGGGATGCAAGCAGACAGATCAGACGAGCATTGACCATTGAAGCAGCAATAGAAAAGAGACAAAGATGCAACAATGTGGAGAAGAGACGGAGGTTGAAGGGAGCCAGTGGGAGAAGGAGAGTTAATGAAACGAAAAGCCTTTGACTTCACCTTGTTGAGAAGAGCTGTATGTGGGGAGCCTCCCCACACATAAGAGTTGTACTCTGCACAGGCCAATGAAACCCGTGTATAAAGTTGACAACTGTTCAGGGGTAAAGAGAAGGCACGGAGTCGGCTTAACACACCTAATCTCTTGCAAGCAGATTTTACAGTGGAGCTAATAATTATGATCATTTCAAGATAAATCCCGAGAAAATGAATCCCCGAGTATGTCTAAAGATGATGTAGATTTGAGATGGATATTGTTAAAAATTAGAGGATACTCCTGCAAAAGATTTTGTGCGGTTGAAAGATGTAAGAACTGAATTCGGATGCATTAAAAATAACAAGATTACTTTTACCCCAGTCAGAGATACAGTATGTGCCATGTCAGGCCATGTCAGACATTTGGTGTGCCATAGCCTCATCCCTTGTTTGTTGAAGTAACTGCTGAGATGGACGCTGTGGGAAGCAAAGAGAAAGGTGAAGGATGGAGTCATCAGCAAATGAGTGGATAGGATTAGATATACAAGTACAGCTAAGAAGGTCATTGTTGAATAGAAAGAAGGGAGTTGGTGATAGGACAGAACCCTGAGGAACACCACTATTGATAGCTCTGGGAGAACAGTAGCCGTCTGCAACAGCTGCTATAGAACGACCAGAAATGAAGCTAGAGATGAAGGCACAGATAGAAGGATAGAAACAGGAAGAGGGTAGTTTGGAATTAATTATTTATGCCAGACTCGATCGAAAGCCTTTGAGATGTCAAGTGCCATGGCAAGGCTTGTGCCGAAGTCCCGAGTGGAGGATCACTAGAATCTGAAAGGTAAGTGAGAAGACCGCCAGTGGAGAGTCGCTGGCAGAACCCATACTGACAGACAAAAATAAAGTTGTGATAGGAAATGTGCTTTATTATTATTATTTTTTTTTTGGTTAAAAACTGGCCCAAAAACATTTGAAACAGACGATGTTAAAGCAATTGGGCGATAGTTAAAGGGCTGAGAATGGTCACTCTTATCTGGGACAGGCTTGATGAAAGCAAACTTCAAGCAAGAAAGAAAGAAAGGTAAAAGTTGGCAGACAAAGGCGAAAGTGTTTATGCATGCAGGATGTAAGCACAGAAGCACAGTTTTTTAGGACAAGAGGGACCCTGTCAGGCCCATTTGCCTTGTTACTGTAGTACTGAGGCCTGTGATGGCAGAAAATACATCAAATGAAAACATTTTAACGTCAGTCATGAAAAAGTCAGAGGGGAGTTCATAGAGGAAGAGCACCGGAATCGTATAAGATGGAATTGGAGAAGTCAAAGTGATGAGTTTAGTTTTATCAATAGAAGAAAAACTAAAGAGTCAGAGTGGAAAAAAGGAGGGAAGGAGGATGAGGTAAAGTTATTAGAAAAGTTTTTGATAAGGTGCCAGAGGGAGCGGGAAGAACTTGAGTTGGAGAGTTCAGAGCATTTAGTACGAATGAAATTATTTTTAGAAGAGTGAAGAAAAGACCTAGTACGATTTTGGGCAGAAACTTCAAAAAGATGAGATGCAAGGTTGGGGTGGCTCCAGTACCTTTTGTAGGCCTTCTTGTTGTGGACATCATTAGAACGGAAGTAATTAAACGAAGACTTTTTTTTTTTACATTAATCATAGGATATGAGAAAGGAATGTATGCTCCCATGCCCGAGAGAATAATCTCCATAATGCGCAAGGCACACTCATATGGCTCATTGCCATGGAAGCAATACTCATTCCAGGCAAAATCAAAGAAGTACTGCCAGAGAGCCATCCAAATAGCAGCTCCAAAGTGCCACAGCTGCCACTTCTTGGGAGGGTCCACAGTTCTTACTGGAGCGATAGGATAGGTTAAGATGATAAGGTTGCGATTGGAGGTGTCCAATGGAGACAAAAGATTAACAGTGTAAGCACAAGGATTAGTTGTAAGGAGAGGCCAAGTATATTAGAACTCTCTCAAAGGAGGTCAGGGATATGGGTAGGGTGCTGTACAAGCTGCTGTAGGTCATTAAGGATAGCAAAGATGTAGATTTGTTCACCAGGTGGATCAGTGAAAGGAGAAGAGAGTCAAAGGTCATGGAGAACATTGAAATAACCATGAAAGAAGATTTCGGAGAAAGAAGAAATTGATAAGATGTGTTCCATCTTAGATGTAAGATAAAAAAAAAAAAATTCTTAGAAAATGACACGAAAGCCAACGCCATAGAACTGAGAATTTTTAAAATTCAATTTCAAGAACACGAGTGCAAGATAAGTTGTTCCGTACACATACACAACAGCCACCTTTGACTTTGAAATGAGTATAGAGAAAGTAGGAGGACAGAGAAGGGTTTGCTGTCAGTCATCTCAGACAGCTGAGTCTCAGTGAGAAAGAGAAGGTGAGGTTTAGACGAGGAGAGGTGGTGTTTAGCAGAGAGAAAGCGAGAGGAAAGGCCGAGAATGTTGCAGAAATGAAGAAGTGGGTCAGACAGTGGTTCCAGGCATCTCGCTTGGTCGTCACCGGGAGAAGGGCGGATTGCGGGGGCTTTGATGGCCTCCCTCCTCCCCCCAGGGGACTCTGACGCTTCGTGTAGAGATTCCATTCTTTTGTTCAGATTTTGAATAGAAAAGAGTAGTGTGTAATGTGCATGTAGTTTGGTGTTGACAGTTAGAGAAACTTGTATTGAGGGGAGCATACTGGCCCACTCTCTGTGTTACTGAAGCAATGAAAAAGTTCAGCAAAGGGAGAATGGTCGGAAGCTAGTCCCGAGGGCTGATGAATCGGGAGCTCCAGCTCTCCTTGTCATCCGCTTTCTATCCATCTTGGGAGTACCGCTCTGCTCGACTGGTGCTACAGTCTACTATTTATTTGTTTATTTTTGTTCTCTAGATTTTAAAAATAGGATAGATTCTCGATCGGAAGGGGTTAGCTTCTGCTTCCATTAATTTATCTTAAGCTGAATAAAATCGTCTGGAACTGTCTATCTGTCTATCTATCTACCTATCAATCTATCTGTCAATCAGTCTATCTATCTATCTATCTATCTATCTCTATCTCTCAGTCTGTTTGTCTACTGCCAGATTAAGGCGTTTGACAAGATAGACTGATAGACCGATAGATACTGTAATAGAAAGATAGTTTCTAAATAGAGAATAACTTAATGAAGTCAGGCAGATGAAAGAAAAACATTCGGGAGCCGAATGCTAAACGCCAGCCAGAATAAGCTGTTGGCCAAGTCCAAGAGTTTGGCCATATCTTGATACCCTGAAAGTTTCATGATGATAACTCAAACTGTTCATGAGACATAATGATGCTAAAGGTGGGCGATAAAAACTAGTTGACCTTTAGCAGCCATTTTTGTGACCTTGACGTTGACCCCAAGTACCCATTTTTGAACTCGGCCTAGATGATAACCATATCTTGATATCCTGAAGGTTTTATCTTGATAGTTCAAGCCGTTCATGAGATATAATTGGAAGACACACACACACACACACACACACACATACACACACACACACACACACACACACACACACACACACAGAAAGAGAGAGAGGCAGGCAAAAACATAATCGCTCCGCCTTCTAAAGGCGGGCGAAAAATACAAAAAATATGTCATCACTCGTTAACGTCTCCAACTTGGCAGGGAAGGGATGATGGTAATGGAGCGACAGGATGGCAGTCGGGTGACGTCCACACTAACCCTGACCAGCATCACACCCCGCGATGCCGGCAACTATACCTGCCGCCCCCACACCCACACCCATCACCGTCACCCCAACACCCGTCACCGTTACTCCTACACCCGTCACTCCGCCCATGTCACAGTATTCGTGCTGCAAGGTGAGGATAGTGAAGGTAATGGTCGTGAAGGCTGACGTCAGCAAAGATCCGGACCGAATTTTTCTTGGCTTATAGGGATGACTCGGTGGCTTTATCAGTTTAATGCTGGCCTAACATTTAGAGGACGCTCTGAATGGTGGGTTCGAGCCCCACTGACTGCGACAGAGTCTGTGGGGTGGACGCTCACAAGCTAACGCCAGTCCACAATCATCCAATAACTAAACTCACACGATACCCACTGTTTACTTCAGCTGTGTTCTGTTTCACCGTCTGTGCCTTGTATCTGTCCTACGCTCTTCCTAACCTGTGTCTGTATCCATGGCCTAAGACATGTCGTAGCACCTCACCTTAAGCAATTTGTCCTGGCTGTGGCACTTTGTCATTTTCGGTTACGGCTGAAAGCCATATTTGTAATGACATAGCCTATCCCAAATCCTCCGGCTGCATGCAAGAAAGGGCAACGTAAGAAAAAAAAAGAAGAAGAGATGATTTCAAACCCCATATATTTTTTTATATAATAATTGTATGTTTAAGAGAAATACAGCCAATCGAGATTGAGATGGTCACACTTGCCACTGCCACTGAAATGTATACGTCGCTTGAGAAGAGGGCTTGACAAATAGATAGATAGATGGATGGATATATGGATGGACTGATAGATAGATTGACAGATATATGGACAGATAGAGAGAGATATATAGACATAAATGGATCGACAGATAGACGAATACACAGATAGATGGATGGATAGATAGATGGATGGATGGATGGATGGATGAAATGATAATGAGAAATAGATAGCTAGATGGATGGATGGATGAATTGATAATGAGAAATAGATAGCTAGATAGATACATGGATAGATAGATGATAGATAGAGGGATGGATGGATGGATGGACGGACTGATATTGATAGATAGGTACAGTCAACAAAAGTTCCACCTGGACCACCTAGTCGCGGGATATGGCTAACGTGGCACCAGCGCATGTGTGTGTGTTCCTGTGTACGTGCCTGAGAATTTTTCGAATCATCAAGCTTCATCCTCTTTGCCGTATTATATTATTATGTGATCATTGTATTATGCTGTGATATTGACTAATAAATACTGTGTGATTGGGATAATGAGCTGTGCACTATGCTATTTATAAAGTCTGATTTATATATAATAATTCTTCTCTTATCTTTTAGCGTGAACCAAGATACAGGTTGAGTTGTGGTTCAGAAACATCGCGCCATTTATGGGTGAACTTGCTCACTGTTTCTGAACCACAGCTCAGCCTGTATCGTGGTTCACGTTACAAGATAAAAGAATTATTTTATATAAATCAGACTTTATATATAGCATAGTGCACAGCTCATTATCCCAGTCACACAGTATTTATTAGCCAATGTCACAGCATAATACTATGACCATATAATAGTATGATACGGCTTAGAGGATGAAGCTTGATGGCTCGAAAAATTCTTGGGCATGTACACACAAACACACACACACACACACTGTTGCCACGTTAGCCATATCCAGCGACCAGGTGGTCCAGGTGCAATTCTTGTTGACTGTATGTAGACAGACAGATATAGATATAGATAGATAGATGTTCCATAGGCCAAACACAGTTGGCATTTCTTGGACACATTACTTGTGCTACCAGTCCGAGAATTTGTTCGTTTATATAAACCCCCTCGTGCACTGTAAGTTTCCTGAAAGGGTGTGTGACATGATCAGAGAAAATGCCACGAGGGCAGGCTGGACTCGCGCACAAAGGAAAACATTCCCACGTATTTTATTTGCCCCAGAAATTGGCTATAATGGTATAAAATGTATACCATTATCGTCCCTGATGTTTATACTATACAGTAAGCTAATAAAAACACACAAAATTGATGAGTAAAAGTATTGTGAAAGTACTGAAACGAGGTAAGAATACTGTTGTTCAACAATGAAAATTACTGGCCTACATTGTCGCACAAAACTTTGCCTGCATGATGCAAGAGCTAAGCATATGTCTAGATGCAGAATTTCACAAGCTTTCATGTGGTATTGGTGGGATTCTGATATGACCAACAGTTTCTCAAGTAAATCACCCAAAATTGCACGTGCACCCCCCTGAACTAAAAACCAAGAGAATGTCGACTATTTGAGAGAGTTGGCCTGGAAAAGGACACCCTCCCCTATGACACACCAAATATTGATGCAGTTCATGCTAAAACAAGTTTTGGTGAATATTTTTATCCAGAATTGCCTAATCGGCATCCCTTCAGACCACCACTGCAAGTGCGTCATAGTGCATCATTGGTTCCTCTTCAGACTAAAACTGTTTTGACTCATATTGAGTCATGGTGCATGAAGGGGTAAATATGACAGATAGATTTAGACAGATAGACAGACAGATAAACGTACTCCATGGGACAAATTCATACTTGGCAATTTCTGGACACTTGCTTCTTACACTCAACCAGAGAATTTGTTCATTTACATGTAGATAGATAAACAGATAGGTGATAGATAGACAGATGAGAGAGAGAGAGAGAGAGAGAGAGAGAGAGAGAGAGAGAGAGAGAGAGACTAACTGGGTAATAAGTAAGTAGATCGTGTTTCATGGACCAAACTCACACAGTACTTGGCATTTTTCAACACTGATTCTTCTTAGACTCAGTTGGAGAACTTGTTCCTTTACATGTAGATGGAGAGAGAGAAAGAAAGATAGATAAACAGATAGATAGATAGATTGATGGATAGATGTGTTCCATGGAGAAACTTATACTTGCCATTTTTTATTGGTTCATCGTTTCAGTCAGAGATTTTGTTGAGAGAGAGAGAGAGAGAGAGAGAGAGAGAGAGAGAGAGAGAGAGATTAAAAACATCCATAACATAATACCACACTTTTGGCAGACGAGGAGCCACGAGCCATGCATCACGACGGAGCCAGTGTGAGATGTGTGCCGTGCCCTTCCCTGCTGCTGCTGATGGTCATGATCTTGTGTCAGCCCCATTCCTTCACCTGATTCTTGCCCACGCCACACCACCCCTTGCTGCATACTTCCCTCAGTAAAGTAAGTCATAACACAACACAGTACAGCACAGCACAGCATAGCACAGCATGACAAGACAAGCTACATCATAGCAAAGCACAGCACACCACAAGACACAGCACAGTACAGCACAGCATGACACGACACAGCACAGCACAACACTACATGATCCAACACAATGCAACACAGCACAGCACGACACAACTTGACAAGACATGACACGACCTAGGACAACATTACAAAACACAACACAACACAGCACAGCAAAGCACAACACAAAACAGTAGACCAAAGCACAGCACAGCACGACAAGACACAACACAACAAAGAACAACACAACACAACACAGCACAGCACAGCACAGCACGGTAAAGCACAGTGCAACTGAACACAACATTTATTGAAGCAGTCATTGTACGCTACACTACATTACACTACACTACATGCAGAACATCCCTCAACACTCTCCCTGTCCCACAAAAGGAAGATGGCAGACTGCAAACACACACACACACACACACACACACACACACACACACACACACACACACACATGCACACAAAAGAGGACCAGGGATGACTGCAACAACATTACTCTACCCTACACAACAATAACAACACTACACTGTACTACACAACAACAGCAATAACAGTACCTTACACTACACACCACTATACAACATCAAAAATAACAACACTACACTGCACAACAATAACAACACTACACTACACTGAACAACAACAACACTACACTACACTCCGCTACACATCAAAAACAACAACAACAACAACAACAATGGCAACAACACTAAAGTTAAAGCTGTCATTCTACTACAGAAGACAAAGGCTGTTATATCCATTAAGATGGTGTGTTTCTGTCTTTGGTGCCAACATATGTGACTGTGCAGACCAATTCTGGATCCGCAAACTTTGCCACAAAAACAGTATTTTAAGGCTGAGTATACTGGGAGAACTCCGTTTAAGTTGTGCCTCCACTGTACATGCTCTTGTCTGGCCAGGTTTCGAGCTTCTTCAAGATGATAGCAGAGGGCTCGGTGTTGTTTTCTGTCAAAGACACTGGTTTCAAGATCTTTTGGTATGATGCTGCATTTCTTCAGAATTGTCCTTATACGATCATTATATCTCTTCTGTTCCCCTGGGTTGCGGCGTGCTGCAAGGAGTTGGCCATACAGAACTTAACGGGAAGGTGGAGCTCAGGCATGCGAAACACGTGTCTGACCCAGTAAAGCTGTTTTTTAGCAAGTATGGTTTCCATAAGTGGGGGCGCCCATCATCCACCCACTTGGTGTAGTGTTACTCTGTTTTTCTGGGTAGCTCTACATTGAGTGGCAAGCCAAACGATTTCCTGTAAACCGGGAAATCATTTACAGCACTGGGTGGTAACCTCATAACCAAACAACACGTGTTCCCTACGTGACAGCAAGTGGGTTGGCAGAGGGTTAGTGCCCCTCCCCAGAAAGCAACTAATTAAAAATACGAACAAGAAGCCTCGGACCAGGACGGACCAAAAGATGACGACTAAGGACCGGACAAAGGACATGATATGGATGGTGACATGGAATGTAAGGGGGGCAAATGATGAGGTGAAAGAGAGAGAGATTGTCGAGGTGCTTAAGGGTGCGAAAGTGGATGTATGTGGATTTACTGAAACTCAGTGGAGAGGTGAGAGTGTGAGAGAATGGGAGTATGGATGGGGTATACATGCGGGAGTAGGTGAGAATGAGAGGGCAAAAGAAGGAGTGTGTACTGTTGTGAGTAACAGATGGAAGGTGAATATAAGAAAGTCTGGATCAGTTGGCTCAAGGATTGTGTGGGTAAGATTGAAATTTGAAATGCAAATGTGGGCGATTGTGTGCATGTATGCACCAATGCAAGATCGTGTAAGCAGAGTGAGAGAAGAGTTCTGGACAAATGTGGAAGTGTGCATGGAAAAATTTGAAAGGAATGAGAGAGTGTTTTTTATTGGTGATATGAATGGTAAAGTAGGGAATGTGAAGGTGAATGGAATAGTTGGTGAGTGGGGTGTGCATGCTGAGATAGATGAGAATGGCAGTGCTTTAGTGGACATATGTGCCAGGAGGGGTTTGATGATAGCCAATACCCTCTTCAGGCACATAATGATCCACAGGTATACATGGCGAGTGACGAGAGGGGTGGGTGGCAAACTGAATGAAAGGAAGGCAATGATTGATTATGTGTGCGTGGATGAAAGGATGCGAAGGTGTGCAATGGATGCAAGAACATATAGAGGTTGGGGGAGTGGACTTTCTGACCACCACATGGTTGTGGTCAAAATTAAGGTCCAAGTAAAATGGAGAAATAGAAGAAGGGAAGGACGGGAGGAAGCAGTAGGCACAGGGAGAGTGGAAAGGTTACAAGAGGATGAGAAAAAGGCAGAATATAAGACAGAAGTGGAAGAGCGATTGGGCAAATATGGATTGGAGCAGATGGAAGATGTGGAAGGTGTGTGCAGGATATTTACAAAAGAAATCTGTGCAGCATGTGAGGTGGTCTGTGGGGTGAGGAAAAGACAAAAGGGGATGCAAGGAACAGCATGGTGGAATGAAGAGGTGAGACAGGCTGTGGCATAAAAGAAGAAAGCATACAGTGAATGGATGAAAAATAGGGGCGTGGAAGAAGTTGAGAGACAGAAGATAGAGTTATATGTAGAGAAAAAGAGAGAGGTGAAAAGATTAGTGAGTGAGAGTAAGAGGAGGGTGGATGAGGAAATTGGAAGGAATTTTAGTGTAAAGTGGAGGAACTGCAAGAAAATGTTCTGGAAAGAGGTAAAGAGAGTTAGACAGGGTGGCAGTGATGTTAGTCGGGGAGTGAAAGATAAAAACGGTAGATAACCAGTGGAGATGGGAGAAAAAGTGAGCAGGTGGAGGGAACATTTTAATGAATTGTTGAACATAGAGAACGAAGTAATACGAGTATAAGTGGCTGGGGAATGGCCGGGAGAAGAAGGGATGTGAGAAGAGAGGAAAGAATCAGTAGGATGGAAGTTGCAGAAGCAATGAAGAAAGTCAAAATGGGGAAAGCCCCAGGAATTTATGAAGAGTGTGGTGAAATGCTGAAGGATGGGGGAGAGATGGTAGTAGAATGGATGTGAAAGATGTGCAGGTTGGCCTGGGAGGAAGGTAGAGTCCCAGAGGATTGGAAGTCAGGTATAATTATTCCCCTGTACAAAGGAAAAGGGGAAATAGAAGTGTGTGGCACTCATTGGGGCATTTGTCTTCTTAGTGTATTAAGAAAAGTATATAGTAGGATACTTATTGATAGAGTTAGGGAAATAACAGAGCATTTAGTTGGAGATGAACAGCGAGGTTTTAGGAAGGGAAGAGGTTGTGTAGATCAGATATTCATTCTTAGATCTTTAGTGGAAAAGTTTCTAGAGAAGGGAAAGAAGTTGTATGCGGCCTTCATGGATTTGGAGAAAGCATATGACAGGGTGGATAGACATGAATTGTGGAAAGTATTAACCCGTCAAGTCCCGAGGTTTTCCGCACCTCCAACATCCCCCAATCCCGAGCTATTTTGGAAACAAATTTTTTTGGCTAAAACTTCCGCTTTGTTTGAGAAACAAAGGAAAATCACCAAGAAAGGGCTTACCGTGGTCCATAAGTGGTTGGAACAGGTGAGGTCCCCCGCGCCAGGTATCATATTTTATCATAGACGTGTGAGGCGCTCACGTTTTCTATGGTAGGAAATATTGGGAGAAACAACAAGCAAAACCTCTACATTTATTGAATTTGAACTAATAAACAATAAGAGTAACAATATAATGAATTTCAAACACATATATATGAAAAATAAGCATTGTACCTTCGCGCGAGCATAGCGAGTTAGGTCCGAGTGGTAACATGGTATGTGCTAAGTTTCTTGTATCAGTCAACATATCATTTTTTCTACTTGTATACTTCTGTTTCATTGACATTTTACCTATTTTTACTGTTTGTAAATGTTTTCAGATGTTTTCATTCATTACAGTGACATGCAGCATAAGTATAACTCACATCGGCTTACTAAGTGCACTCACTATGACTCGTATTTCAACATGCCCAATTGTTTTATCACTTTCCTATTATTTTTTCCTTTACATAGAACCTTTCCTCCACCACTGTAAATGTTTTCAATTATTTACACTCATTACGAGGGCATTTAGCGAAATGCTAGCGCATATTCACGTAGGAAGCACAATCTCAAACACTCGTGTTTCATCTTCTACTTTATTTTTTCACTCCAATTATACTTTCCCACTTACATTACACACGTTTACACCCCTATACTGCACTATAAATAGTTACTGGCATTATTTATTCAAGTGAGCGTCAGAATATCGCATGAAAATACCCTCGCAATGAATGTTTTGACCAACATAATACTCAAACACTTACATACAAATTCTTCACATATATTTCACACTTTCCCACTTGTTGACTTCTATTTTCATAATTACGAGCCTTATTCATTCCACTGGGCGTCAGGATATCGCATCTCTATACACACGTTAGGAATATTTTGACTTAGAATATATTTCAGCACTTACAATAATTTTAACTTATATTATACCCGTTTGCATATCCAATAATAATATTTACATATTTACGGGCCTTATTTATTGCACTGAGCAACAGAATATCGCATCAAAAAACCCTCGCTAGGTATGTTTCCACTTACAGCATACTTATACACTTACATACAATTTTTGCACTTATGTTATACCCATAAGCACTTTATACTAATATTTTCAGATCAACAGGACTGATAATTTCACTGAGCGTCTGTTTGTCGCATTTACTTCATACTTTCAGCGTCCTATTGCATTCACACCATATTAGAATTGCATCAAGGTGTGATATTTGCTGAAACATGGGTGAATACAGAGACCCACGTCACACTCGACGCACTCATAGCGGGTGTCCTTCCTCTGTGTGGTGAGTCTCACCCGGGAATTGCTACACACGTGACACCTGCATTGGGGCCTAGGTCTGTTTGGCTGGGGAGGGATAGGAGTGGGGAAATGGCGGCCGAATATTCTCAGGGGAGTTTGGGCAATAGGGGCAGTGCGGGTGCGATGTTGGGGCCTTTCAACAGCATACCGTGCAAACATCTCTCTTGCGAGCTCCCTCACAAACCCTTCAAAGGTTTCCTGAACTCCTGTTGTCATGGCGTGAAGGTGGTGCCAATTCAGAGCAGTGATGTCTAGCAAGTGAAAGAACAGTTTCTTATACCACTTCATCGTGGTCCTGGCACACTCTACCATCGACATCATGGAGTCTGACTGGACCACCAGGCGCATGTTTATGTTAGAGTCCATGACACACTCAGGTTTCAAAATGTGACGCCTGTTCTCGCTCCGGTAATCAACAGAATCAGTACGGTGCGTCAAGGGGCAGTGAACCATTGACAAGAGGCTTACTTCTCTATTATGGTTCCACGCAGTTGCAAGGATGTTGTTGGCTTTGAAGACGACAACCTCATTCCTGTCAAGTTTCCGCCCTACCTTGACCATGTGACGCCGGTTCACCTTCACGGTTCCACAGATTCCCATTTCATTGCATGTGTAGATAACGAGCGAGAAGAGGGCTAGTGTACCAATTGTCCAGGTAGAGAACGTGACCACGATGAAGGTAGTCTTCTATCATTGTCTTTACCACTGCTCCCGACAATCCAATATTTCGATCTTCTATTATGTCTGTCTGTGCACCGGAGTACAAGACTATGTCTTGCACGTATCCAGTCCTACAGTCGCACATAACAAAGATCTTGAACCCAAAACGGTGCCTTTTGCTGGGTATATACTGCCTAAATTAAATATTACCTCTCCACAACACGAGACTCTCGTCTATGACGAGGTCTCTATAGGGATAAAATGACGAACGAAAGGTTTGCCTCAGGTGATCAAAGACCAACCTAATTCACTTCATCTTATCTGTGTCGTTCGCATTTGCAGGATCATCAGCATCATAGAAATGGAGGCAACTTAGAATTTGTTGGAAGCGATTACGGCTCATGACTTGCCCAACTATTGGTGTAAGCATAACAGGGTCCCTTGTCCAGTAAGCCGGAATTCTGTTCTTTCGTATAATACCCATCAAAAGGACCAGGGCAAAAAATAGGAACATTTCTGAAAGGGAGACAGGGTAATCATATATGATAGAATGCCTGCTCCTTGTTCCCCATCTTTCACTCTCACTGCGCTGGGTGCTTGCAAAACGGTTGGTTTGGTCAACAATCTGCTCCACGAATGCCTCACTAAAAAACAGATGGAAAAAATCCATCCTGATGGAATTACGGTGAATTCTGGGAGCAATGTAGCCAGCGTGCCCCTGCTCAGTGAAGGGGTGAGTGAGGGGAGAAAAATCACTCCCATCCTCCCAGTTCCATCCCACAAATCCCTCGTCCCCATCATCCCCATCACCGCCTTCGTCTGGGTGGGGAGGAGATGCTGGTGAGGGAGGTTGGGGAGAAGGAGTGCAGAGGGCTTCCCCACTCTCACTCCTCTTCCCTCTGCCTTTATCCTTTCCCTTTCCCTTACCTTACGGCCTTGAGGAACATTAGGGGGCTGTGGGGATGAAGTTCGGGAATAATGGGGAGCATAAGACGTGCTGGGGAGTGGTTCCTCCCCACCTTCCCCCTCCATCACAACACCACGAGATTTTTCATGCACCCTCACTCGCCCACGTGTTTGGGGATATTGGGGAGCATAAGACGTGTTTGGGAGTGGTTCCTCCCCACCTTCCCCCTCCATCACAACCCCACGTGATACAGAACGCACCCGCACTCGCCCACGTGATACACCCCGCTGCCTCACACTACCTAAGGAGAGCAATGACTCACTCACGCCACTCTCACTTTCCGCACTCCTCCCTGCACTTTCCCTTTCACCCCCCACTCCCTCCATGGCACTTCCTACCTCCCCAAACAAAATACTAGGCCCATACCTGCTCGTCCGACGTGGTGTGCACTCGGGGCCATGATGAGTAATCACCTCACGTCCATACCACGTGGCAGCACGTCCCACGGCTCCATCCTCGTCCTCGTCCTCGTCGTCAAATTCGGGTTCCACATCACATTGGGGCTGGGCATAGGATGTTGCACGTGGTTTTTTGGCCAGCTGCCCCTCTCTAGCAACACGGTAAGTCACGTACTTCCGCTTCCTGGGGGACGGGACTTCATCACTGCTGGTGGTTTCCTCCTCCTCTGGCTGCACATAATCTTTGTCAACAACCTCGTCGTCCAATGGGGAATCACTGTCGCCTGTAAAGGCATCCAGGGGGGCTTGAATTTCGACCTCTGAGAGACCTCTCGTCGCCATGTCTGAGCAGGACCGTTGCTAACAGGTGAGTGAACGAGCCGCAGGTGAGTGTGGGTCGCACGGGGTCGCCGAGTGTCCCTGCCTGGTGGCAGGTAGGGGAAGGTCAAGCGACGATACATACCGAAAATCAAGCGCGAAATTTGAAAATTGTGGAAATTATGCACTTTGCAATTGCAAGACGTACTGGTACGTCGCCGGGATTGGCAAATGCAAAACGTTGCAATGTACCCATATGTCGACGGGACGGGGTGGGTTAAGAATGTATGGAGTAGAAAGGAAGTTGTTGAATACAGTGAAGAGTATGTATGAGGGGGCTAAGGCTGCAGTGCTTGTGGATAGTGAACTGAGTGAATTTTTCTGTTTGAAGGTTGGGTTGAAACAGGGATGTGTCATGTCTCCATGGTTGTTCAATCTGTATATGGATGGGGTTATAAAACAGATACTAAGTAGGGCAGTGGATGATGGAGTGGCCCTAATGAGAGAGGGCAGTGTTTGGAAACTCCCTGTACTGTTGTTTGCAATTGATACTGTGTTGTTAAGTGAAGATGAAGGGGAGCCACAAGGCTTGGTGGATGAGTTTGGGAGAGTGGGTAAGAGATGGAAACTAAAGGTGAATGTAGGGAAAAGGAAAATTATGGTCTTCGTGAGAAGTGAAGTCAATGAATGTACAGTAAGGTTGGATGAGGAGGAAATGGAAAATGTGAGTACATTTAAGTACTTGCGTAGTGTGATGAGTAAGGATGGAAGTTTGGAGGATGAAGTACTTGAAAGTGCACAACAAGGAAGAAAGGTTGCTGGTTCCTTGAAAGCAGTGATAAGAAACAGGGAAGTGAGCATGAAAGTGCAAAAGTTACTACATGACAGTATTGTGATACCAACTCTAGCGTATGGAAGTGAAGGTTGGACCTTGTTGGAGGGACACAAGTCAAGAGTGAGAGCACTGGAAATGAGTTATTTGAGAGAAGCATGTGGAGTCACATGGAGAGACAGACTGACAAATGAGGATAAGAAGGAGCATTGTGGTGTGGATGTGGATGTGATAGAAAGCGTTATTAGAAACACGATGAGGTAGTTTGGCCATGTGGAGAGGATGGAGAGTGAGAGACTGACGAGGAGAGTGTATGTAAGTGAGGTGGAGGGGGAGAGAGGGAGGGGGAGGCCAAGGATCAGATGAAGGGATGAAGTGGAGAGGTATATGAGGGAGGGGGGTGTGAGCTAGGAGCTGAGCAGTGAAATGGCTGGGGACAGGGCGACGTGGGGGCGATTTGTTTGTGGCCACCCTTTACGGGATTAAGGCGTCTGGCAATAGATAGATAGACAGATAGATGATTTCCATACTGGTTGACTTTGCCTGCTGGAGAATTTATGGATGAAGGACTTTATCCTCCCACGTGGGTCCTAGGATGTGCTGTCAGCACTGAAGATGAAAAGACTCAAGCTGTTTGATGTGACGCTGGTAAGTAGTCCACGATATAGCACCTTATAAAAGGGTGAAGAGGCATACAGCCGTATACACTGATACCTTCGTCACGATTTTCAAGTTGGTGTTTTCAAAGACTCTGGATCTGAGATGTCAAAAAGAAGCTGAATATTGTTTGATTTATACAACAACTTCTGCACCAATGTTATGTCTGAGCACACTTCAAAGGTAAGTAAAACTCTACACCCGTTGTACATTTTTGCCATTTGTCTGAAATGCAAGAGGCTCTGTGGCGTTGTTTCTCAGAGATAATATTTTTGTTTTACTGACATTTATTCGGAGGTCCATTGCATGGTATATGTTGCAAACGATGGTAATACTCCGTTGTAGGGCTTCTGGAGCTTGTGCAGGGACAGCACAGTCATCGGAAAATTGCAGCTCTGGGAAATGTGCTATTTGTCTTTGATTGTGCTTGATGAAGTCTGAGATTAAACAAGTTGCCATTGAGGTGGAACTGGATTTTTATTCAGGGCTCATTTGTTGGTGACTTAAAAAGGTGACTACAGTGAGATGAGAGGAGCCAGGACACATCCTGTTTTACACCCACATCCACGTTGAGGGGTTTGAATTTTCTTCCTCCTATGGACACACAAGCATTCATATTGACATGCTGGCTCTTCAGGATGGTAAGAATTTTACTTGGAACTCCAAATTTTGAAAGAGAATTCCATAAAAGATCTCTGTTGGCAGTGTCAAATGCTTTTGCATGATCAATGAATGCAATATACAAGTCACGGCTTTGCTCGTGGCACTTCTCTTGTACGTTGGACAACAAAAATCATGTCACAGGTACCTCGATCCTTCCGAAATCCACGTAATGATACAGGATGTGTTGACTCAGTCAAATCTTTAGCGAGTCTGGATAACATTATCTTGGGTAGTACTTTGCTAGCATTCACAGGGAGAGATATACCTCTTCTGTTGTCACAATTTGAGAGTTCTCCTTTCGTCTTGTAAATGGTTACAGTATCAGAAGTATGTCATTCAGAAGGAATTCGTTCATCTTTCTAGATAGTTAGTATCAGATCATGTAGACACTAGTGAAGTAACTGGCCTCCCTCCTTGATTAGTTCAGATGGTATGCCATCAGGGCCAGGGCTTTTGTTATTGTAGAATGCCATCAGGGCCAGGGCTTTTGTTATTGTAGAATGCCATCAGGGCCAGGGCTTTTGTTATTGTAGAGATAGGACGAGCTGAACAGTTTCCGGAAGTGTAGGTGGGACATCGAGATCTGCCACTTGAGAAACATTTGGAATGTTATCAAGGATGTTGTGCTCCAGCAGGTTTCTCGTTCAGTAAGGTCCATCTTTTTACAACTGCTTGTTTGTCTTTCAGGAGCTCTCTTTCAGCTGATCGAACAGGGTTTATATTGTGTTTGGTTGTCCCATTGATGGTTTTAATGGACTTGAAGAACCAATGTTGGTCGTTAATATCAGCCAGTCTTTGCAGCTCATTTGCTTGCTCAGTCCACCATTTGTTCTCAGTATCACGCAGATTCCTCTGGGTTTCACTTCTGAGATTCTGGATTCCAGTTTTTATGGTTAAGGAGCTAGGATGAGCCAACCAGTTGTTACGTGCTCTATTCTTCATTGGAAGAAAGTCATCTATGTCCTCAGCATTTTCGTCAAACCAGTTTTTATGGCATCGAGTGAAGAAGCCTTGGGTTTCTTCTGCAGTGCTTTGAAGCAGTGTCTTAATGTTCCGTCACACTGTGTCTAGGTTTGTTGTATTGTTGTTTGGGTTAAGTGGTGGACATTGAGAGAACGTTTCTGTAACAGTTCTGCATGCTGTTGTATTCTTTAAAATAAGACAGTTTAGTTTATGGAAGAGGGTCTACGACGTGTTGGTGGGGATATAACTAGTTACAATTTGATGAGGATAAGGTTATGGTCTGCTGAGTGCTCAATGCCTCTCACAACTCATGTTATAAAAACTTCTCTTCAATCTCTGCTTTACAATGACATAGTCAATTAGGTACCAATGTCTAGATCGTGAGAGCATCCATGTGGTCTGGTGTTTATTCTTCAGTTGAAAAATGGTGTTGATGATGACCATATTGTGTTCTAAGCATAAGAAAGGGAGTCTACGGCCATTAATGCTTTTATTACTAACACTATGGAAGTCTATAAACCTTTCCAGAGGTGATTACACTGTGTAACAACATATACATTTTTTTTTTTTGGTCTTGTTAGACTCAGTTTTGCACGCTGATGCCAGTGGTGTATGTTTTGTTTTTCTATCTCTAGGTTTTTATCAACAATTGGCAATTGTTTATTTCCAGTCTTGTTACCGCGTGCCGATGTAATGGCTGACCATGAGGACATCGTCGATGACGGAGGGGAGGGTGATGATGAATCATATGTTGGAGAATGTTCCGGAGACACTCCACACTTACCCAGTCAGCAAGGACTGGATTACTTGGTCCAAGATTTAGGACTCACCAAACCCAATGCTGAGCTGCTGGCATCACGTCTAAGTGAATGGAACATGTTGGATCCCAATTGTATGTTGACTTATAGGAATTGCCGCGGCAAGTTTGCGTCCTTCAGATTTTGTGAAGAAACCTCGTTGTGTTATTGTTTTGATGTTAAGAGTTTGTTCCAAGACATGGGAGTGGATTACAAGGTCTCAGAATGGCAACTCTTCATTGACAGTTCCGTGATGAGCCTAAAAGCTGTACTTTTGGATAACGACAACAAACTCCCATCAATTCCAGTTGCACATTCTGTGGAAACGAAAGAAGGCTATGAGACTCTGAAGATTTGTCTGACAAAGATCAAGTACTCAGATCACAATTGGGAGGTTTGTGGGAATTTCAAAATGATTTCGCTCCTAATTGGAATGCAAAGGCAGTTCTACGAAGTACTCATGTTTTTTATGCTTGTGGGACAGCCAGAGCGATGCAGGACTTTTCGTGAGGAAAGACTGGCCTCTCAGCGAGAGTCTCACACCAGGCTCATGCAATGTTCTAAGAGCTCCACTGATCTCCAGAGAGAAGGTATTGCTACTGCCGCTACACATAAAACTTGGTCTTGTGAAACAATTCGTGAAAACCGTCAACAAGAATGGCGATGCGTTTCTGCATATTCGTTCAGTGTTTCCCAAGCCGAACATGGCAAAGGTGATGGCTGGCATACTCACCGGGCCGCAAGTTCAAAGAAAGCTGGCAAGTCGCGAACTCTAGGGTAAAATGACCATGATGAAGAGCACACTTGGAATGCTTTCATAGGGGTTGTGAAAGGTTTTCTTGGCAACCAGAGGAGACAAGATTCCATAGAGCTCGTTGATGACCTGATCAGCGCATTCTGCCGATGAAAACCAGATATCAGGGCAGGTGGAACGAGGCGATGATGGGCGATTACGTTTTGGGATTATTGTGCAATTGTCATCACAGCTACAGAAGAAAGTCAAGATCAAAAGTGCATTTCTAGATACAATGTGCCCTGGATTCCTTGTGATGTTATTCTTTGCTCATTTTCTAGGTATACTCATAATATACACCCGAAAATATATAAATTCTTTGACATTCTCAGCATTCTCGAAATGGTAACAAGTTGCAGTTCCAGTCCTTGTACAATACATATGTTGCTGCATAATTCCTGTACCTCTAGATTCCGCCCCCCCCCCCCAAAAAAAAAAAAAGTAGCATATTTAGAATCTACGCACTGACATTGATCAGAAACAGCGCAAAATTCAAAATAAACAAAAAATTGGTTTAAGTTTGTTACACAATGTTATCTTTTCCTACTCTGGCATGAAAATTTCCAAGCAGAACGAGTTTGTCATTGTGTGGTATTGAGTGAATGGTAGCATCCAGAGTCATAGATGGAATCTTTGACAGTGCCGTCAGAGTCAAGGGTTGGGGCATATGTACTGATGAATGTTGTATATCGGCCATCAGAGAGTGGTATGTGCCAGGACATCAGCCTCTCTGATATACCCACAGGTAATTCCTGGAACTTTTGTAGTAGGTTAATTTGGATAGCATAGCCAATACCATGCTTTGTTTTTTTTCTGAGACAATGAATGTAGGAAGGAAAAACAAAGAGAAAAAAAAAACCAGTCCATGTGCCCAAAGCCATCCTCCATTCATAAAATATTTATAACTACTGGATTTAAATAAAAGTGGATTAAATGTTTGTGGGAAGCAACTCCCAGGAAGTGAATTCCAGAGAGTAGTAGTTCTGGGCTTAAATGAATTTTTACAAACAGAGTTTCTGCATTGTGGGGGAGAGAGTGTAAGATCGTTGGCACTCCCAGCTACCCGAGTATTTTAGGAGAAAAAGTGAAGGCGAGGCACAATTGAAACAAGTACGTCATAGCACTTACGGTAAAAATATCGGTAAAATAATGGTAAAGATGCATCATCTCTACGTACTGATAATGAAGGAAGGTCCTGCGAAATGGCAGGATTATTGATTAATCTAAAGGCTTTGTTCTGAAATTTGTCCAACTGCCTCAATGCAACTACTCCACTTCCACTCCACAGTGGCGAACAGTATTCGATCTGAGAATGCACATGGCTTTTGTATATTGGCCAGATGCTCGTCAGTGAAGAATTCACAAACTCTGTACGTAAGTCCCAAATTTTTTAAAGCATTTTTAGCAAGGGATTTAACATAAGCTGTCCGGCTTAAGTTGGTGTTTATTGTGACACCTACGATAACGAATATTGACATCATTTACGCTTATATGGGAGTCTAAGGGATTCTTAGTTTTCTGAGCATTAAATGAGACCAAATTTGTTTGTCCCCATTGATTAAATAGAAAGGTCCTGGTTCAGAGAAACTGCTGTGTTTATTTGGGAATTTATAGTATCAGATTGTGTAAAGGAGGTACTAAACGTGAAAGAACTATGAAGTGTCGAGTCATCAGCATAAGAGAGTATTGGGTTATGAGTGACAGATAGGAAGTCATTTATATGAATGGAAAGAGGGTTGGGGCCAAAACTGATCCCTGAGGTATGCCAGCATTTATGGTATGAAACTGGGAATAAATTCCATCTACCATGACCCTTATTTTTCTAATAAGAAGGTAAGAAGAAATTAGAGGAACCAGTGATGCAAGACCATAGTGTGACGTCTTAGACAGTATGGCCAGGTGCCATTATCTGTTAATTGCTTTTGAAATATCAAGTGCTATTGTGTGTGTTTCACCCTGTTGGTCTATCGTTTTATTAATCTGATGGATTAAGAAGGCAAAGAATGTCAACAATTGAACGTTCTTGTCTAAATCAGTACTGCCGATCATTGATTAATATATTGATTTCTAGATGCTTGAGTATGTGTTTGTTTATTAGTGTCTCAAAACTTTACCGAGAACGGAAGTTATAGCGACTGGTCTATAGTTTGATGGATCAAAAGTGGCCCCCTTTTTAGGAACAGGATGGATATTTGCGTCTTTCCAGGAGGCTAGAAAACTTGAGGTGCAGATGCATAAGCGAAAAAATTATGCCAATACAGGAGCCAACATGAGGAGCCACTTTTAAGTACTATTGAAGGAATTTAATCTGGACCAGTGGCTTTGTCTACTGAGAGACTCTGTAATACAGCTTGTACGTATCTTGTGTGTATCTTGAAAGGAGGTAATTGTGGGGAATCAAAATCAACTACAGAAATATGGTGTTTTTTCTGTATTTAGGGTTGAGTTTGTTAAAAATATATATATATCAACAAGAAGGTTAAAGGCTTCTTTAGTTTTGGTTCTTTTATAAGTGTTATAGGCTATTGTTTTACGTTGTGTTACTCTAGCACAATTGTGGTCAAACCATTTAGGTGAATTACATCTTTTTCTGGAACTATGATAGGGAATGAATGTTTCCATGTTGACTTTAATGAAATCTTGTATGTGGCCCAACGTGGAGTCTACATCTT
Organism: Coenobita brevimanus; assembly: GCF_032717465.1. NCBI lineage: Eukaryota > Metazoa > Arthropoda > Malacostraca > Decapoda > Coenobitidae > Coenobita > Coenobita brevimanus. The sequence continues at coordinate 6,960,793 of NC_137052.1, read as the reverse complement.
GTTTAGGTATCCCCTCCAGAAACAGCAATATCTTTTTCCCGCTTCTATTAGGTTGTCCCCTCCTGAAAGGCGAGTCACGGACAAGGCAGCAATGTAAGCTTCAAATGGGCAATAAGAGCAGCTTCACGGCGTGGCCTTGAGTCTTGATCAGTATCAAGCAAGTTTCATATATTCCAGGTAGCATGAATCAGAGGGATTCTTTTTGTTTTTCGGTCACAACGTGGGATGCCTCGACAGACGAGGTTATCTACCCAGGTGTCATGGAGCAGGAACTGTTTAGGAGACCTTTTTAATCCCCTCCCCGTCAAGGGTAAGCAGTTAGGCGTCCGTTTCCGGCTGCTTAGTCGCACTGGATGATGCCAAAGAAATGATCTGTTCCTATGCCCTCAAACCTGCGACCACTGATCCAGTGGCAGCTATGTGCAGGACTCAAGCTAGCAACCTCCAGCCACATCCATGACCTGTCACCGTCACCCTACCCTGTCACCACAGGTCTCTTGATTCTGGTGAAAGGAAGAGGTGGGAGGTGAATATCAATGGGCTTGCACAATGAATGGATTTGGCGTGATAGTGAGGGTGCACAGACATGACAGCCTTTCCCAATGTGTACAGGTTGAAATTAATGCGTATAATACAGGTTGATATTGATGCCAATAATATTTTTACTTTTTTCACCATAATATCTCATGCTTTTATAGAATTTTACCATGATAATACGTATTCTTTACATTGCTTCAGTATTTATTTATTTTTTTCAGTTGAATGATGGCACTTGAGACTAATATATTACCAGTGAATTCATATATATTTTGTGATATTCACATTACTAAAAGGAAATATCATAGGGAGTTTAATAGTTTTATCATAAGGGTCACTAAGTGGAGGTTGAGTGCTTCACTGAGGGGGGGAGATGCTCTCTCTCTCTCTCTCTCTCTCTCTCTCTCTCTCTCTCTCTCTCTCTCTCTCTCTCTCTCTCTCTCAAGTTCCAACATCGTGTCCTCCAGCCTGAAGCTTTTCTATCTCCTAGTCCCATTATCAGATAAGCTAGTACATCGCCTTCTAATCCCCTAAAAGGTTTTTTTTATTATATTAGACCTATATTAGTAATGTTTTGTAACTGAAATCTGCCCTGAAGATTGTGAGATATGACAAGAAATACAGTGCAGCTGTGTGAGGAGGAGCGCAGAACAGTGTGTCAGCAGTTTGCTGGCCTGAAGTAAAACTAAGCAGCCACGTACACCATTCGGATACCCAAAACTGATTTGTAATTATGACATACGAGCGATGAGTTCTTATCCTATGCAGCATCACCTTACAACTAAAGGTTAGGGTGGTCAAAGGGGCAGCAGCATTAGGCTATCTTAATTCCCTGAAATACTCCTATGAAAACTTTGTTTCACATTTAAGAATAATAATTTCACCCGAGTATTTTCCTTGAAACTACCTGGAAGTCCTAACACTTTCAGGGGTGTAAGTCTGGGAGTGGACTTCAACCAAGTTCTGGCATAGTATTCTACTTTGGAGGCTGGGTCCTGCATTGCCAATTCAGGTTTTCTAGTATTTTTCAAGCCCTGCCTTGACCTGGAACAAGTCCAACCTCCCTGCTGTCATCTAGTATGTATGGAGGTACTCGTTCTGCAAGTTAATAAAGGACCACCATCTACAGAAAAGTGATCCGTCGACATCCCTCGTACCCTTCTCCCAGAAAACTACAATGAAAATCCTCAGCAGAGTCAAGAATCTGGATGTCTTGTACTAAATTGGTGGGTCAATGCTGCCACGTATATTTAGTGCCCTTCAAGTTATAGTGTGGACACTTTGTATTAGGTCCATTCATTATTTTTTTGCGATGTACTAACAACAGTCCTCAAAATTTTCATAGATTTATAAAACTTTTAAATTTCATGTAGTTGTCAGTTATTTTGAAACAGGTTGTTTTCAACCAGTACATCTTGGTGGCAGCTTACTGGGATGATTTAAGCCTGTTTTCATGCAGTTTTTGTGAATTTTCCTCTATTTTAAGGCTTAAAGATTCCCACCGACCCCTTATGTTAACCTAACCATGTGTACATGCCTGTTGAAATGCCAGCTTCCCTGTAGACTTTTGTGTTCCTTACGTTTCATCTGTGCCACTGTTGTTGGCTTATTGAAGTCAAAATTGCAGATAGGATTTGTGGCACTCAGTTCAGGAGAACTGAGGATCCCATCTGGGACATTAGGGCTGAAGCACAGCAAGCTTTAATGATAAATGTGATGCAGACTTTAAGTGAGCAACAAATCTTAATTAAAAGACTGAGGGATGAAATGTTAGATTTCAAAAGTGCATCACAGAAACACTCACCTTCAGCCCCTAATCCTAACCAAACTAATCCTAATCCATTCCTCCCATCAGTTACATCAACTTCCTCTGTTCTGCACCAGTTCCTGCTCCCAAATACTTCCTTGTCCAAACAATCCGCTATTAGACCTAGTGACATTCCTATGGTAAATTTAATTGATTTAGATGGGATCGAAACTGAAAGTATCCTAGCAGAGTATATGGACTAGTTGAATCATGTGTGACATCTGATGAGGAAAGGTTGCCAGTTGCTCACACTCGAGTTGACAACCCATAACATACTCCGATTTATAATCTTGTTAAGCTGAGAACAATCTCTGCATGGAGTGATTTCAAGACAGTACTGAGTGCTGAGTTGTGGTACTCTTAATATTACAGAACCTTGACAAATTATTGAAAAAATAAAATAAATTGTAAAGTGGCAGCTTTAGAGACCAAATTCCCGAAAGAATCCATCCCTGATGCATAAAAATTGAGAGGAAATTATTCCAAGGACTTCCCGAAATTGCCCAGCGTAAACTTGGTGATTTCCTTGACACTGTCTCCTTGAGCGAGTTTTTTTTAAAGAGTTGAGAATGAGAGGCGACTAGTGCTAAAATCTAACAGGGACATCAAACTAGTGAGTGCGAGAAGAGATACGGCCCCAGTATCCCCATCAAAGCCCACTGAGACAGAGCCTCCATGCACAAATAGGTTTGATAAAACTGAATGAGCACTTCACACTTAACATATAAAAATTCTCTAGCTTTCTCCAAAGAATACTTGCCGTGGATACTGTAAGAACACCGATCATGTGCCAGCAACTTGCCCCTTTACACCAGCTAAGAATGGGGAACTGCTGATTGCCTGGGACGACAGTCCAGACAGCCACAATGACTATAGTAGATAAGATTAGAACTATTCGGTGTTCCACCATTTCATTGACTGTGAACCAAAGATCGAGTTTCGCATTGGCAGATACTCGGGGTGAAGTAACCCTCACTTCAAAGAAATTTGTAAGTCAACTTTGGATTACAAATGTCCCAGATTAAGAACCTTCTTCCAGTGACAGGGATATAAAAAAAAACTCCACTTCCTGTACTGGGGTCAGTATACGTGGATATTCCGATTGGTAGCACAAAAACTATTCATCACCAAACTTTGATAGTCCCTGATCACTTTCTCGAGACTGATCTCTTGTTAGGAGTACATGTATTGGGCAAAGCTCCTTTGGAATGGGATCATGAACAACAAACACTTACCCAGTTGGGCACCTCTTCTGTTCACCCTACAAGCGAAGCACCCTTGGTGTGATTGACCTGCCCTGTTAAGCAGCCTTTTGAATATCTTTGTCTACGGGACGAACTTGACATTAGACGTTTTCAAGCATGTGAGTTGCCTTATTTAAGTCTGTGCAGAACCCAACACAGTTTTGGAAATCTCACCCCGAACATCTTCGTTTACCTAATTCATTGTTGTGTACTACAGTCTCCATTAAGGGGATATATCACTTGCCTTTTACCAGTCAGAGCCAGGAAAACATTGTACTTCAACCTGGGACCATTGTAGCAACTTATAAAATCCTTGAGGAGTATGACATTGAATAATTTGGGCAGCCTTGCCTGGTCACTAAAGTTTCAAATGATCTGGTCCCTTATACCGATTGTGTCGCTACTACAGCCAGTAGAGAAGAGAAATTTTCGGAGTTACTTAAAAAAAAAAAAAAAAAAAAAAAAGGTGGACCACCTGACATTAGTACAGCAGTTGCAACTTAAGATGCTATTAAAACATCATCAACTGTATACCGTTACTAAGTCATAATTAAGAAAAATCAAGGGACCTCCAGCCAAAATGGCAGTTAGGCATAACTCCCACGAGCCCCATTGTATCCTTACCCAGAGAAAGCTAAGGAAATTGTCTGCAACATGCTTGATGAAATGGTGGATAGGGACATAATAGAGCATCCACGGCAGCTTGGTTAAGCCCAACTGTGCTAGTCAGTAAACCGGATGGTTCAAAGAGGATGTGCCTGGATTAGAGACAAGTGAACACAAAACTGGAAGTGGACTTGTACCCACTTCCCAAACTGGAGGAGATGGTAGAAGTGCAGCTGGCTAGAAATATTATGCATCATTAGACCTTAAGGATGCTTATTACCAGGTTGTCTTAGATGAAGCCAGTAGGGACTTGACAACTTTTACAGATGGCATTACTCTATACAGATTTAAGTTCTTGCCTTTTGGGTTGAGTTGCAGTCCTGCTATATTTTCTAGACTAATGAGAAAGTTGCTTACCCCATTGTTGAGGGAAGACTGGGTGAAGAACTATCTAGATGATGCCATTTTGTGGGCTCCTTCTTTTGAAGAATTAGTACAGCGTCTCGGTAAGCTCTTTCACCATTTACACCAAGCAGGAGTGAAACTCAGTGTAATGAAATGCCATCTTGGTTAAAGTTGCATAAGTCTTCTACTGTCTGGCGAAGGGTGCATCCACGATCCAGAAAATGTTGAGGGAGTTCATCATATGAATCCCTCAAAGAATGTGAAGGAGGCGACAAGATTCTTGGGTATATGTGGAGTTTACGGGAAGCACATTCAAAATTTTGCAAGGATCGCATACTTCATGACACAGTTGCTGCAGAAGGATAAGACATTTTCATAGACTCCAGAATGTCAGAAAGATTTCGAAGACCTGAAACAAGCTTTCGTCCAGTCACCTGTACTGGTGAAGGATGATTTGAGTAAACCTTTTGTGTTGCATATTGATGCGAGTACCACGGATGTAGGTGCAGCCGTAATTAATACAACAGCAAGATGACGGCATCCTTAGTGTCATCGATATTTCTCCAAGAAAATCAGACCGGCTGAAACTAGGTACAGCACCACAGACAAAGAAGCATCAGCCATTGTGCAAGCATGTGGGTATTTTCATCATTATCTGTGTGGAACTTTCTTTACAGTAATGACAGTCCACCAGCTTCTAGTTTCCGACTTCCGTAGGAGAATTAGGTCTCCCAGAATGAACAGATGGATAACTGACGTGAAAGACTATACCTTTGATATTATTTATAAGAAAGGCTGCCTGAATGTAGTTCCTGATCAGCTTAGTAGATCAATTCTACCGATAGTTTACAGTCAGCCTGAGACGTGGCTTGACTTATCCAAGGAACAAGTTAAGAAGGTACAAAGGAAGGTGAAAGAGAGAGAGATTGTCCAGGTGCTTGAAGGTGCGAAAGTGGATGTATGTGGAATAACTGAAACAAAATGGCGAGGAGAAAGTGTGAGAGAATGGGAGTATGGATGGGGTATATGTGCAGGAGTAGGTGAGAATGAGAGGGCAAAGGAAGGAGTACGTATAGTTGTGAGTAAAAGATGGAAGAAGAGCATAAGACAGTATGGATCAGTTGGGTCAAGGATTGTGTGGGTAAAGTTGAAAGTTGGAATACAAATGTGGGCGATTGTGTGTGTGTATGCACCAACGCAAGATCGTGCTAGAAGAGTGAGAGAAGAGATCTGGACAAATGTGAAAGTGTGCAGGGAAAAGTTTGGAAGGAATGAGAGAGTGTTTTTGATCGGTGATATGAATGGTAAAGTTGGGAATGTGAAGGTGGATGGAATAGTTGGTCAGCGGGGTGTGCCTGCTGGGGTAGATGAGAATGGGAGTGCGTTAGTGGACATTTGTGCTGGGAGGGGGTTGGTGATAGCCAATACCCTCTTCAGGCATAAAATGATCCACAGGTATACATGGCGAGTGATGAGAAGGGTGGGAGGTGAACTGAATGAAAGGAAGGCAATGATTGATTATGTGTGTGTGGATGAAAGGATGCGAAGATGTGTAATGGATGCAAGAGCTTATAGAGGCTGGGGGAGTGGACTTTCTGACCACTACTTGGTGGTGGCCAGAATTAGGATTCAAGATGGAGGAATAGAAGAAGGGAAAGACGAGAGGAAGGAGTAAATGCAAGGAGAGTGGAAAGGTTACAAGAGGATGAGAAAAAGGCAGAGTATAAGAGAGAAGTGGAGGAACGATTGGGCAAATATGAATTGGAGCAGATGGGAGACGTGGAAGGTGTGTGTAGGATATTAACAGAAGAAATATGTGCAGCATGTGATGTGGTGTGTGGAAGGAAGAGAAGACGGAGGGGGGTGCAAGGAACAGCGTGGTGGACTGAAGAGGTGAGACAGGCTGTGGCACAAAAGAAGAAAGCAAACAATGAATGGATGAGAAATAGGGGCGTGGAAGAAGTTGAGAGGCAGAAGAGAGAGTTATATGCAGAAAGAAAGAGAGGTGAAAAGATTAGTAAGAGAAAGAAGAGAGTGGATGAGGAATTTGGAAGGAATTTGAGTGTAAAGTGGAGGGACTCTAAACAAATGTTCTGGAAAGAGGTGAAAAGAGTAAGACAGGGAGGAAGTGAAGTTAGAAGGGGAGTGAAAGATAAAAATGGTAGATTACTAGTGGAGAAGGGAGAAAAGGTGAGCAGATGGAGAGAACACTTTAAGGAATTGTTGAACATAGAGGATGGAAGGAATGCGAGTATAAGTGGCTGGGGAATGGCTGGGAGAAGGAGGGAGGTGAGAAGACAGGAAGAAATCAGTAGGATAGAAGTTGTGGAAGCAATGAAGAAAGTTAAATCGGGGAAAGCCCCAGGAATTGATGGAGTGTGTGGTGAAATGCTGAAGCATGGGGGAGAGATAGTAGTAGAATGGATGTGGAAGATGTGCAGATTGGCCTGGGAGGAAGGTAGAGTCCCGGAGGATTGGAAGTCAGGTATAATTATTCCCTTGTACAAAGGAAAAGGGGAAAAAGAAGTGTGTGGAAATCATAGGGGCATTTGTCTTCTTAGTATAATAGGAAAAGTGTATGGTAGGATACTTATTGACAGAGTTAGAGAAAGAACAGAGAAATTAGTTGGAGAAGAACAGGGAGGCTTTAGGAAGGGAAGAGGTTGTGTAGATCAGATATTCATTCTTAGATCTTTAGTGGAAAAGTTTCTAGAGAAGGGAAAGAAGTTGTATGCGGCTTTCATGGATTTGGAGAAAGCATATGGCAGGGTGGATAGACAAGGATTGTGGAAAGTGTTAAGAATATATGGAGTAGATGGGAAGTTGTTGAATTCTGTGAAGAGTATGTACGATGGTGTGAAGGCTGCAGTGCGTGTGGATGATGAACTGAGTGAATTTTTCTCTTTGAAAGTTGGGTTGAAACAGGGATGTGTCATGTCTCCATGGTTGTTCAATCTGTACATGGATGGGGTAATAAAAGAGGTACAAGGTAGGGTAGTGGATGTTGGAGTGGCCCTGGTGAGAGAGGATAGTGTTTGGAAACTCCCTGTATTGTTGTTTGCAGATGATACTGTGTTGTTGAGTGAAGACGAAGGGGAGCTGCAAGGCTTGCTGGATGAGTTTGGGGGAGTGTGTAAGAATGGGAATCTAAAGGTGAATGTAGGGAAGAGTAAAGTGATGGTCTTTGAAAGAGGTGAAGTCAGTGAATGTACAGCGAGGTTGGATGGTGAGGAATTGGAAAATGTGAGTACGTTTAAGTACTTGGGTAGTGTGATGAGTAAGGATGGAGGTTTGGAGGGTGAAGTGCTTGAAAGGGTACAGCAGGGAAGAAAGGTTGCTGGTTCTTTGAAAGCAGTGATAAGAAACAGGGAAGTGAGCATGGAAGTGAAAAAGTTACTACATGACAGTATTGTGATACCAACTCTAACGTATGGAAGTGAAGCTTGGACGTTGTTGGAAGGACACAAGTCAAGAGTGAGTGCAGTGGAAATTAGTTATTTAAGAGGAGCCTGTGGAGTCACATGGAGAGACAGACTGACGAATAAGGATATAAAGGAGCGTTGTGGTGTGGATGTGGATGTGATAGGAAGCGTTATGAGGAACACACTGAGGTGGCTTGGCCATGTGGAGAGGATGGAGGGTGAAAGACTGACGAAGAGAGTGTATGTGAGTGAGGTGGAGGGGGGAAGAGGAAGGGGGAGGCCGAGGATGAGATGGAGGGATGGGGTGGGGAGGTATATGAGAGACGGGGGTGTGAGTTGGGAGCAGGGCAGTGAAATGGCGGGGGACAGGGCGACTTGGAGGCGATTTGTTTGTGGCCACCCCAAACGGGATTGAGGCGTCTGGCAATAGATAAACAGACAAAGGAAGGAGTCCAGGTGACATGATCTTATCACTTACTTTGAGGGTGGAGCAGTTCCCAAGAAGCTTTATCCTACAGCCACTTTAATTTTGCATTACATGAAGATCTGCTTTACCTCTCTCTGCCAAAGAGGGACAATGGTCTTCACTTCGTTTTAGTTGTGCCAAACTGTTTGGTAAAAGCAGCCTGAAAGTTCGCACATTATGAACAGTCCGGACATTGAAGAGTTAAGAAACTATTGACAAATTGAAGACTTGCTTCTATTGGCCAACTCTAGAACAGATGCCATGTTATATGTGAGAGAGTATATTGAGTGTTATGTCCATAAGGGTACCCAAGGTTTGCAACGAAAGAGGCAGGAGCTACCTCCAGTCACTAAGTCTCTTGAGCGTGTTAGTGTAGACCGACAGACATATGTCAGGAAACAAACGCATTCCGTTATGCCCTCACCAATGTAGCTCATTACACTGAAGAAGTGTGTTCAAGTTCAAGGAGTACTTGTGTGACTCTGGAACTCCGACAGTGTTAGTGCCTGATAATGGAACTGAGTTTACACCCCAACAGTTCAAAAGTCTCTGTAAACAGTTACACATTTAACTTGGCTGCATTACGCCTTATCACCCACAAGGGAATAGCGTGTCAGAACGAAAGCATTGCACAAAGAAAAGTGTGCTAAGTAATCTGTGCAAAGGTCATCCTTTTACTGTAGGTGGCCAAAATATCTTAGCAACTGTCAGAGAATAATACTATGCTGTTCACACAGCTTTGAAAGAGACATCTCATTTTGCGTTCTTCTCTCGGAGAGCCTCAAGACAAATTAGTGCAACTCCCCCAGTGATTGAGGACTTAGATGAGGGGAAGGCACTAAGGGTAGCCCATGAGATAACTCAAGAAACTTCGAAACAGCATGATAAAGGACTCGACGGGGCAAACAGGAAGCGGAAAAGTGAGATTGTGGAAAAAGATGATTTAGTGTGGGAGAAAATATTTATTAAGTACAAGTCGGAAGATGAACATAATGTGGCTTGGACCATTCCGGGTGTTGGAAATCGTAAGAGATGATTTAGCACATAAACTGTTGAAATGTTTGACAATGTGATGATCTGTCGAGCAGCTGACAAGATAAAGAAATTCTATGGAACTGAGGAGTAGCCCTCTAGACCACAGGAACATATGCAAGTATGCAGTGACGTGGGTTTGGACAGTGCCATAGGATCTCAGCCAAGAGTGAGGTAACCTTCATTTAGACTGATCGAGGAACTTTAGAAGTAGGACAACACTTGGATGTATGATTGTATTGAAAGAATTTGTTAAGGAAGGTCGTTGCCCTAAGGTGTAAATGAGATTCTTGCATGAAGTATGCTGGACTGTGATAGTAATTATTTACTTAATTTTTCTCAGGACCCATTGACTGGAATTGATACTTTGGACCTTAATGTCATGGTGGTGCTATTTTCTTTTGACTGATACTCGTGTAACTTAACAGGCAATGATGTGTACCTTGATTTTAAGAGAGAATCGTCCTCAAGTTTGTATCTGCGTGATAGGTTTATTCACTTGTGACACCCATAGTCTGTTTTCTTACATGATAATCTGTGGGAGAAAAGTTACACTTACAAGCTGCCACTCTTTTTCCCACTGGCCCCTTGGGACGTGGGCTGACTTGAGTAATCCTTATTAATGGAATTGTCTAGTTCCACTAGGAAACTCGTGTATAATTGGTAGTTTGATAGAGGAGAGCATGAATAGTGAATAGAATTGTATGAGGTTTCTTAGGCTCAGTTCAGTCTTCTGAGCGTGCACTAAATGCCTCGTCTGGCAGTTTACTTTGGGAAAGGATACAGGCACCTTGGGAAAAATCAGACTATGACATCCCTGTGATGTACCCTAAATGGAACACTGTGTACTGTTGAGCACAAAATTGCCAGTTTAGGGAGGAAATTGCTTCTCCATTGGTTTTACTTTATCCCCCACCCCTCACCCTAGTTTTTTTGTAAGAACATTCCTTTTTTTGTAAAAACATTCTTCATTGTTTAAGTACCTTCTTGCCCAATGTCATTTTGGATTACTTGTCTGAATACCTCAGTAACAATTCTTTACACATTCTCAGTTATTACATTCCGTGGTGTCATCACTCAACCAAAAAAAAAAAAAGAAAAAAAAATTGAGGAGGAGGATCTGTAAAGGTTGAAAATAAATTCCAATAATATTTTTACTCCTTACACCTTAGTATCCCATGTTTTTTTTATAAATTTTTGCTATGATGTTACGTGTTATTTGCATCGATTCAGTATTTTTTCAGTTAAACGATGACACTTGAGACTAATATACTGTTACACCCATGTCCCACACAGCTACAAGCTACAACAGCAGTAATTCAGTATAGGAAGGACGTCGCCTAGTGAAACGTTCTCCCTAGGATCAGCCTTCCAGTGTACACACACTCAAAAAAGTATCGTTACTACTTCTATGCGATACAGACTGACAGCACGAATGAAACGTTTGGTAACAGCCTTCCTCCAACCCTACCGAGACAGCTGGATTGTTCAGTATGAAACTCATCGGACCCCCCTGTAACAATACTTTTTTAACCCCTTAACCGCGGGGCGTCACTTTCGTGACGCTTGGGAGCAAGGGATCATACCGCGGGGCGTCGCTTTTGTGATTCTGTTATTTTGAATTCACCCGGGCTTTCAAGTGGGGGCTTGTATCATCTATCAGTACTGACAATGTCCAACACTAGTCAGCACTCCTAATCTCATCTGTACTCCCATCCATTGTTGACAATTTAGCCATTTCTCCCCGTTCTTGACTCCCCTCCCTACCCCCCCTCCATTACCCTATGCTCTCGCCTGCCCGGCCATGCTACGCTAAGTAAATCTTCCCTGGAATTTTTCACTGATTTCATCCATTGAAATAAGCCCTATGTCGTATTCTTATACCAAATAATATATACAAGAAAGAAATCAGGTAAGTGAGAGTGCCATACACCTGGAATTGGCTAATTATCACCTGACAACACCTCACGTGCACTCGTTCGCTAATTTTCGCTGTTTTTTTCCCCTTGAAATATGCCGTATAATCTATTTTTGTAATAAATATACATGTAAGGAGAGAAGGGAGAAGCCTAAGTGATATTTACATTCACCTGGAACTACCTAATTTATAATGTATTGTCTAGATTTCCTGCCAATCATATCAGTGCTACACAAAGCTGTTTCAAGATTTAACATTGGTAGCTCTGATTATATATCTCCTAAGTAGGCCTCTAATCTATTTTCGTAATAAATATACATGTAAGGAGGGAAGGGAGAATATTTACATTCACCTGGAACTACCAAATTTATAATGTATTGTCTAGATTTCCTGCCAATCATATCAGTGCTAGACTTAGCTATTTCAAGAAGTAATATTGGTAACTCTGAATAACCCCTAAAGCAGGCCTCTAGGCTGCCCCTGCGTTATCAGTGTACTGTCATCTTCCGAAGTGAGAGGACGTATGCTTCATCTTGCTGACTTCAAGGCCTTTTTTCACCCCCATGCAAATGGCTCTGTGACCTTTACCCCCTACTAAACCTCGTGTGGAAAGAGGTAAAGGGCTGACAATTGATAAAAGAGTGACTACGATCTTTCTATTGAGTAAAACAGTGCAAGTGGAATTGTAAATAATGTGTAAATAATGTGTAAACAGCAAGTGAAAGTAATGAATGTAAATATACGTGAACAATGGAAAATAGTTTTATAAGTTATTTCAAGTGACAGTGCACAACACAGTGTAAATAAAATAGAAATGTAAATAACGTAAATAAAATAGAGAAAGTAAATAGAAATGTAAATGAGTAGTATTATAAGAATACGAGTATATACCCTAGGAGTAATGAAAGTGAAAGTTTCACTCTAGCATGTCTGAATGCTATGAGTTATGAGAGTGAAGATGAAAGTGACATTCACTCTCAATGCCAGTATACAGGACGAGAAAGTGAATGCTACGTATTTTACTGAAAGAAATTGAATCCCTACAGTGACAATAAACTAATATATACTACTGAAGGAAACTTATGGATAAAGACTGTAGATATATATAAGTGTTATATAGTAATAGAAATATAAAGTGTGAGGGGTTTTATGAATAATAAATGACAGACTACCATGAGCGAACTAGTGCCAGTGCGACGATCAGACGCGCTCGTAATTTCCATTGCTTTCACAGTGTTTTTTTTTTTTTTGAGTATGGATCCCAAACTACTTGAAAATTGTAGAATAGTGTTTATAGTGTTTGTATCTGGCTGTGGTAATCATATTACGGGTTGTCGGGAAGTGTAAAGTGGAGACTTCGTTACCCTACTTCAGAGGTCTCCACAAGTTCTACGGTAACCGACGAAGGCTCAACAATCATTCCAGGAGAAAGCTGAAGGTATGTGCCATAAGCATATTTAATTTTATTATTCTAGGACTAATAACTGATTTTTGGCAAATATTTTTTGAGAGTCTGTCGGAGCCCAAATAACCCCGCTGCACACGCAAGTCATTGGTAAACAAGCCCGCGGTGTGGATGTGTAAAGTCAAGAAAAAGTATCATTACCCCAAGAATGTTAGATGCTAAACGAACGTTAGCTCGGCTATGTGGGCGGGTCCTTGCTGTTCGCCCCTCCTCTATCTAGTGTTGCCATATCACAATCCCATTACAAGAGTTGGAATAATGAGCAAGAATGAGCCATATGGCGGGAAAATATATAGGACGTGTTTGCGTTACCCTGAGCGTCCCGCTGGGGATTAATAATGAAACTCGGCAGGTTGATTATTTTCCCACTATTCAACACTTACTATCTATAGAATACAACAAATAAATTATTTTGGAGGATGTTAAATCTATGGGCATCGACTTTTTTTTTTTAATGATAGTCTAGCAGAGGTGCACGAGTTCATTTGTTTCCTTTAGATGGGTGGTTAAATGCTTCAGATGGATGCTTCAGACGTCTAGAGGATGTTTGGGATGCAGGGGGTGGGTATACAAAATATTAAAGCAGTGAGACTGAACATGTATTATTATTTTCCTTATACTCAACATTTATTATATGTAGAAAGCAATACATATCATTATTACACTGAAATTTACTAACGGCTTGTATCGGCTGAAGTACTATCATACGTCTGGCATGGGTGCACATACTCATTGCCTGTCTGCATGTGTGTTGCCGTACCATTCGGTTATATTTTTATTTAATGAATTCGGTGCCGGATAATAAAGCGTATTGTCTCTATACACAGAGGCTAAACGATCTAACTAGTTTTTATTACCTCTAGCACAAACTCTAATATCTGTCTCACATAATCAACATTGACGGGTTTGAGGTACAAACTTTCCTGTCCCGTCATTCCACAACACTTCGTCTTTGTGTCATAGTGCATAGCTCTGAATGGTAATGATAGTTTTTCTTATGACTGTACACATGATAAAAAAAAGTATCGGTGCACATTTGGTCCAGTACAGTTTGGCGCCACGGATGGTGGACTCTAGAAATATTTGTTAATTTTTCACCGATCTTGTCAAACATTCTTACATAAGTATGTCACACATAGGTTTCAAGTGACAATTTATGTTTGATATTGTTACTGGATGCATATTCAGATGATAATTAATTTTCCAAGTACTACACAAGCTATACTGATCATTTCAGATCTCATGATACTCCTCCTGTGCAATACTCTTTTTACCAAGTGTACAACAGCAGATCAACTCAGGCGTTGTATTAACACAAGCTCTTCGTGTTCACTGTCTTTGTTTACCAAGTAATTGCACTGTATGCTTACCAGCTACATGACTGATTTCACAAGTACCGGAACTACATTAACTTCACAAGGCCACAGGTCAAACTAAACTGGACTGAAATTGATCTATTCAATCCCCCATACTTTTATAACCTTCCCTGTTTCACAAACATTATAGGACGTTCTGGTACCTGCTCCTAGAAACAACGGTTCTCTATTCCGAATCTTCCTTAAATTACGTAGCACTATAATGCTTTATCATAGAAAGTGAAATCAAATTACAAAATTTAACAAACAAACACCTAAATAAAGCGTTATAGAGAAAAGGAGAATAAAAATTATTGCATAACTTTACAAAACACAACCGCTCACAACAGAAGGCTATCTGGCAACTCTGAATCGCAACTTCACATACGAGAATCAGGAATACTCCAGCGCTACCTAACTGGCAATCCCCCTTCTTAAAACTATCCCCTCCCTGGTCCTTTTGTCATCCCCTCAAAAGTACATGATATATACAGACATAATCCTTAGTCCAAAGTAAACATTTAATTATACACAAAATACAGTAATCCTTCCACATTCCAGGTCTTCTTTGCTGCTTCCGAAGACGTCTCTGCTCCTTCACAATCCACTCCTCCTGGAATGACTTGGTACTCTTCCTGATTCACTTCTTCCCTAAGGAAACTGTCACCAGCCTCTTGTGCTTCACCTCCTTAGTCCTCCTCAACATCATCTGCTGCAGGCAAGCACAATTCATTGGAGACGTTCCAATTGTATTGTCCTTGCCCAAGGCATTGCCACAGACAATTTATGTGCACTGCCTTTGAGTGAGACTTCTTGCCTCCCCGAATCCAGTACGTTACATCTGAAAGGCTGCCCATCACAGTGTAGGACCCGTCTCATGAGCTCTGCAGCTTCGGTCTGTCCCTTCTTCCGCTGAGGATTGTATAACCAAGCTTTGTCGCCATCCTTGAAGCTCGTCTCACTTGCCTTGGCATCATACTTGCGTTTTATCACTTTGCCTAAAATCTCAGAGTTTCTTGAACTTTGCGATACCACAGCCAGTCGTTCCTGAAGATGCTTCGCATAGCTGGAGGTGTCTATAGGCAGCCCTTCACCAGGTGGTCTTCCCAGTAACAGATCAACTTGTAATCATAACTTGTGTCCCAGCATCAGTTTTGCAGGTGTGTAGCCAGAAGACTCGTGGGATGCAGACTTATATGCCATCAGCAATGCTGGTAATTTCTGGTCAGATTCCATCTGTCCCTACGCAGTACTTATCCAGTTTTTGTTCCAGGGTCCAATTGATCTTCTCCACCATCCCATCTGACTGGCCTTAGTGGGGTCCTCCTAATTTTCTTGATCCCCAGTAACTTACAGCACTCACGGAGCACAGCAGACTCGAAGTTTCTACCCTGGTCTGAATGTAGCTCTTGTGGCATCCCAAAACGACAGATGAACTGGTCAACTAACACCTGAGCAACAGTTGCTGTCTCTTGATCAGGGATGGCATAGGCTGCTGGCCACCTTGTGAAGTAGTTCGTGACAACACATAATACTGGTTTCCTCTTTCAGTGAGTGGCAGAGGTCCAGCAATATCCACCATGACTCTTTCCATTGGTGCACCCATTTGGTACAGCTGAAGAGTGGCACAACCACGCTTCTTGGGTCACTTCTTGGCACAGCATACATCACAGGCCCGACACCACTCTTTAACATGCTGATGCATGCCAGTCCAGCAGATCCTCTGTCACAGCCGACTGAGTTTTCTTCACTTCCAGATGCCAACTAGAGATTCAGTTATGAAGCTCTTCTAACACCTCAGACCTCATTTTCTTTGGAACCACGAGTTGCCAGTACTTGCTGAGGCCATTGAGTGTCTCCCACTGGTGCTCCAGTAGTCCGTTGTTCAAACGAAGAAGGTCCCACTGACTCCAGTAGGTCTTAGTTGCAGGGCTGAGCTTGGAAACCTCTTCCCAAGATGGTCACATTGTACTCTTCTGCAGCCACTCTAGCACTGGTTCTAAATCTGTGTCCTCTATGTGCATCCTCCTCGGGTCTCCTTCACCTGACCCTGGTCCTGTCACTGCAGTATAGCTGCATTTCTTGCAACAATCTTCTTTCCTACTACAGTGGTTGTGAACTGGATCACAAGACCTATGACTCAGGCTGTCAGCATTGCCATATACCCGCCCAGGATGGTTCTGCACCTCATAGTTGTACTGGACCACCTTCCCGAGTGACCGTGCCAGTTTTCCTTCTGGATTCTTTAATGTCTTCAGCCACTTAAATGCTGTATGCTCCATCCTGATGATGAATTAGGAACCATACAAGTAGAGATGGAAGAAATCAAGGCCCTTCATCACTGCCAAGAGCTCCTTACGGGTCACAGAGTAGCTTTCGTCCAGTGGGCTGAGCTTCTTGCAGTAATACACCACCACATACTCTGTCATTCTTCTTCTGCGACAGAACTCCACCAATACCAGGGTCACTAATGTCACAGTCCAGGATGAATAACTGACTCTGATCTGGGTACAGCAACACTGGAGAGCTTGCCAACACATACATGAGTTCATCGAAGGTCTTCTGAGTCACTGAAATCCACATAAACTTCTGCCTCTTCCCCAAAAACTTATGCAGAGGTGCAGCTATCATTGCAATATCCTTGATAAAATGCTGGTAATAAGTACACAAACCCATGTAAGTCAGTAGTTCCTTTACACAAGTTGGAACCAGCCAATTTTTTTTTACAGCTGCCACCTTCTCCAGATCAGTACGGACGCCGCCTTCACCTATAATGTGTCCCAGGTACCTCACTTCCTTCTGTAACAAGTAGCACTTTTTAGAGTTCAGCTTAAGGTGCACTGTTGGGATCCTATTGAACACTTCTGACAGCCTCTCCAATTCCTGGTCAAAAGTCCGTCCAAACACAATCACATCACCAAGGTAGATGAGAGCTGTCAGCCAGTGCAGGCCCTCCAGTATTCTACCCATGAGGCACTCAAAAGTAGCTGGGGTGTTTCACAGGCCTAATGGCATCACTTTCAACTGTCATAAACCCTGCCCATATGAAGAGTCTGATTTCTCCTTGTCCTTTTCTGAAACCTTAACCTGGTGATATCCTACTTCCATGGCTAGGGTGTAGAACCACTTGGCACCTGACAAAGCATCCAGCATATCATCAGTTCTTGGCAAGGGGTACGCATCCTTAACTATCACATCATTCAGCACTCAATAATCCACACAGCACCTTACTGAGCCATCCTTCATCCTTACCAGAACAACTGCTGACACCCAAGGACTGCTGGAGTTTTCTATCACTCCTTGTATTTGAAGATTCTTCATCACCCTCTCCATTTCTTGCCATTAAGCCGGTGTCATCCTCCGAGCTGACTGTTTAATCAGGTGGTGATCTCCGGTGTCAATACAGCGCTGTTCTAGATCTGTGCATCCCAGGTGTAGGTCTCCGATGGAAAAGACATCCGTCAACTTCACTAGCAGTTGCCTTAACTGCAGCACTTGTGAGTCATGTAGGCACTGGTAACTCCATGAAAACAGGTCTTGTAACTTGTCTGGCAGATTCCCATCTTCTTTGACTATACTCCTTTTACAGGCTCTCCTCTAATGCCACTCAGGATCCACTGCCTGGCACAGTCCCACTATTTCTCCCTTGTTGATCTTCTGTGTCTCACGGGAGAAACTGGCCACCACAACCGGCACTTCATCTGCTCATGTTTCCACCAAAGTCCTCTCCACCATCACTTTGGCCTTCGTCTCGCACTGTCCATCAGGCTGCACGACCCTTAGAGAGCTGTCAAAAGAGCCACTCACCTTCCACTGGAGCAATAGCTCTGATCCTGGGGGTATCACTGTAGTGTGGAGCGCCCTCACCTCACCACCAGAATTGGCACATCTCACTGCTGTGACGGGAACTGACTTCCCTTGAACTTTGAGCCTCATGGAGGAGAAGTCTAGCTCACATCCCATGGGCATCAGACAGTCCAGACCAAAAAGGCAAGGATCCTCCATCTCGGCCACGTAGATTGGAAGCACAGCCTCTCATCCTCCCACTTCAATCAGGATATCCAATGGTCCCCTCCGATCTGCATGGTGCCCAGTTACGCTCCACAATTGTTCTGATGACTCAGGCAGATACTGATGATGTAGCACATCAGGCCTCACAAAATTCTGCTCAGAGGTTGAATCAGTCACAAGGGAACACCTCTTGCCGTCTATTTTTCCATCCCCTTGTATGCTGTCAGTCACAGTTCACTTGCATTTTCTTGGTGGTGGGGCTACTTGGGCAAAACCGGCTGTGGTTGCCCCTTAACACAAGGCTTCTCTAGTTTTCCACTCCTTTCTTGTCTTCTGAAGCCTTCTATTTATCCTCCTGTGTCTTCTTCAAACAATCAGGACTGATGTGTCCCACCTCATCACAGGTCCAACATCCTTTTGTAGATTTCCTCACACTATTCTACTCTTGCTTATTACGTCCACGTCCCACACTGCCACAGGCTGCAACAGCAGTAGTTCGGTATTCGAAGGACGTGAATCGTTCTCCCTAGGGTCAGCCTTCCAGTGTACAATAGCAGATCAACTCAGGCGTTGTAATGACACAAGCTCTTCACGTTTGTTGTCTTTATTTTCCAAGTAAATACACCGTATGCTCGGCAACTACACTTCACTGCTTTCACAAATGCCAGAGCTACACTAACTTCGCAAGGCCACTAATCTGAACTGAAATTGCTCTCTTCTCTCTCCCACCTTTTTATAACCTTCCCTGCTTCAACATTCTAGGACGTTCTGGTACATGCTCCTAGCAACAATGGTTCTCTATTCCAGGACTTCCCTACATTATCTTTCACTCTAAATGCTTTATCAAGAAAGTGAAATCAGATTACATAAAGTAACAAACAAACACCTAAATAAAGCTTTACAGAGAAAAGGAGAAAGAAAATTATTGCATAACTTTACAAAATACCTCTGCTCCCAGCAGCAGGCTATCTCGCAACGCTGACTTATATATATCTTCACATGCGAGAATCATCAGGAATACCCCAGCACTACGTAACTAGCAATCCCGCTTCTTAACAATATTTCCAATGAATTCCTAGCTACATATTTTGTGATGTTTATCCACAATACTAAAAGGAAATATCATAGTCACTTTAAAAGTTTTTCATAAGGGTCCCAAAGGGGAGGCTGAGCGCTTCAATGAGGGGAGATAGAGACTCTCTCTCTCTCTCTCTCTCTCTCTCTCTCTCTCTCTCTCTCTCTCTCTCTCGTTTATGCTGTCTAAGTGACAACATCGAAAACATCGTGTCCTTCAGCCTGGAGCTTTGTCTTCTCCTGACCCCATAATGAGTTAGTACATTGACTTCTAGTCTCTTAAAAGGTATTTTGATTGTATTAGACCTATATTAGTAATGTTTTGAAAGTGAAATCTGCCCTGAAGATTGTGATATATGAGAGGAAGAGGAAGTATAGAGCAGCTGTGTGAGGAGGAGTGCAGAACAGTGTGTCACTAGCTTGCTGTCCTGGAGTAAAACTAAGCAGTCACGTACACCATTCGGATACCCAAAACTGATTTGTAATTATGACATAAGGGCGATGAGTTCTTATCCTATGCAGCATCACCCTAACAACTAAAGGTTCGGGTGGCCAAAGGGGCAGCTGCAGTATCTTAATTCCCTGAAATGCTGTGAAAATTTTTATTATTCGCATTTAAGTATGATAATTTCACCCTAGTAATTTGCTAGCAGCGACCTGAAAGCTGTAACACTTTCAAGACTGTAAGTCTGAGAGTGGACTTCAATCGAGTTCTAAAATAGTATTCTACATTGGAGACTGGGTCCTGCATGGCCACTGTATAGTTTTCAAGTATTTTTCAAGCCCTCCCTTGACCTGAAACAAGTTCAATCTCTCTTGTGTCATTTAGTATGTAAGGAGATACTCGTACAGCAGTTTAAATAACGGACCACCATCTATAGTAAAGTGTTTTGTAGACATTCCTCATGACCATACCCTTCTGCCAGAAAATAACAATGAAAATCCTCAGAAGAGTCAAGAATTTGAATGTCTTGTACTAAATTGGAGGGTCAACATTACCACGTATAATCCTTGTACCGTTCAAGTTACTGTGCGGACACCTCTTTGTATTAGGTCCATTTATTATTTTTTTGCGAAGTACTAACAACAGTTCCCCAAATTTTCATAATAAACCTCTTAAATTAAATAATGGTCAGTTATTCTGAAAGTGGTTGTTTTCGGCCAGTACAAATGTGTGGTGGTGGCATGACGATTCACGACGACTGTGTACAGATCAGGGAAGCAGGAGTCTGTCGGGAGCTCTGTCTGTCTACACTACACTACACTACACTAGACTACATTACACCAGATTACACTACACCTCGCTACAATACACTGCAAAGAAACTGCACTACACGACACGACAAGAACAACTACACTACAGCAACAACAACTATACAGAACACTACACTACACTACACTACACTACCCTGCAACAACTAGAATAACAATACATTACACTATAAAGCCAGAACAACAACACTGTACTGCACTACACTAGGCTACATTACACATCACTAAACTACTGTACACTACACTACACTGCACTACACTACACTACAATACGACACAAAACTGCACTATACTGTACTTCATATCAACAACATTACACTACACTACACTGCAGTGTAGTACACTACACTACACTATACTAGATTACACAACAACACTACACATTACACTATGCTACGCTGTACTGCACTGCACTACACTGAACTGCATTACACTACACTACACTGCACTGCCCTGTACTGCATTACAGTACACAACACTGCCCTGTACTGCACTACACTACACTACACTACACCACACTACACTGCACTGCACTAAACTTCACTGCACTACGCTACACTTCGCTAGACTACACTACAGTACACTGCACTACAGTACACTGCATTACTCTATACTACTCTGTACAGAACTGCACTGCACTGAGTTACACTACACTACATTGCACAATACTGTACTGCAATAAACTGCACAGCACTGCATTGCACAGTACTGCACTGCACTGCACAGCATTGCATTGCACAGCATTGTACAGCACTACACTGCACAGGATTACACTGCACTGCACTGCACTGCACAGCACTGCACTGCACAGTACAGCACTGCACTGCATTGTACAGCACTGCACTGCATTGTACAGCACTGCATTGCACAGCATTGTACAGCATTACACTGCACAGCACTGCACTGCACAGCATGCACTGCACAGCATTGCACTGCACAGCACTGCACTGCACAGCACTGCACTGCATTGTACAGCACTGCATTGCACAGCATTGCACCGCACTGCACCGCACAGCATTGCACTGCACAGCACTGCACTGCACTGCTTTGTACAGCACTGCATTGCACATCACTGCACTGCATTGCACAGCACTGCACTGCACTGCACTAAACCGCATTACAATACAGTGCACTGCACTACACTACTCTACACTATACTGCACTACACTTTACTATACAACTACACTACGCTACACTATATTATACAACTACACTACACTACACTGCACAATAACAGCAACATCAGCAACTGCAACAACACCACACATCAGTGCACTATTCTGAGCTAAACAATTCTACACCACACTAAACTACACTACATAATAACAACAACAACTACAACAGCACCACATTACACTACACAACAACAATAACAACACATCACTACACTACACAAGGCTACAGTACAACAACAGCAACAACAACAACAGCTGCAACAACTCTACGCTACATTATACTTCCGTACACTAAACTAAACTACGTTACTTTACACTACACAACAGCAACAACAACAACGACAACACTACACTACACACAATAGCAACAACAACCGCAGGAACACTATACTACATTACGCTACACTACAATAACAACAGCGACAGCAGCAACAACTCCATCAACAGTACGCTGCACTACACTTCACTACACTACACTACACTACGCAGGAGGATTTTTTATTCACGCCGGAATTCGGTATATATATTTTTATGCAAAAGAAGAGAGAACCAAAGACCAGAATCCCGTAAAAAACATATATGTTGCACTGAATTCATGTTTGCGTCTGGTAATAAGCAAGAAGAATGTAGGGTAATATAAAATTCGTCTATATCTATCTGTCTATCTATCTATATTTCTTCTGTCAGACGTCTTAATCTCGTAAGGGGGTGGCCACAGACAAATTACCTTCACGTCGCCTTCACGTCTGCCATTTGGGTGCCCTTCCTCCAGCTCACACTCCCCTCCCTCACATATCACTGCAATGTATCCCTCCATATCATCCTTGGTCTTCGCCTCCTCTCCCCCTTCACCTCACATACACCTTCTAGCAGTCATATTCTCCATTCTCCACGCTTGAAAATATACCACTTAGTCTTAACACCGATGACCTATTTTGTTATCTTTGCTGCCTTTCAGACGAATGTTCTTGGCATAGGGGAGATTTTCCGGCCTAAATTTGGTATAGTTCTTTCACTTTAACTTGGCCCAGATCTTTGTCCTTTTGTTTCTTGTTTCACGTAACTCGATGGCAGAATAAGACAGTGCTCTGGCTCTGCTGTCTTTTCATAGCACTGTGCCGTGACTAGTATCATAGTCTAGTATTAGCTGGTTTTTACAACTCGGCATGTAGGATGAAAAGATAACAGTTTTCAGCAAAGGTGGCGTAAAAACAACCTACTTAACAGCCTCCATTGACTGTGTATGTTCTTCAGGTGCGATGTGTTTAGTAGCTTATACTCGTGTGTTCTTACCTAATTGTATCTTTACAGGAATGGGTAAAGCTCGTACTGTATCACAGATGTCTTTAAAATTTATGAATAGTTTTGGCACACACAATTTCATTTGGTAATGCATGCCATTGATCATTTTCCCTATTTGGGAAACTGAATTTCCTTACGCCTTTATCTCCTCTTTTTATGTAGTTTTTTGCAGTGTCCTATTGCTGATGCTTCCCCATAGGTTATATATTCATTTATGTCTATTTTCTCTTTCCATGAGATGCATATATATATATATATATATATATATAGAGAGAGAGAGAGAGAGAGAGAGAGAGAGAGAGAGAGAGAGCATAATCATGCCTCCTCTCTTCTTTCTCTCCTGTAGTGTTGCTAGATTCAGTTTTTCTAGTCTTTCTTCGTAGCTCTGATTCCTTAAACTTGGTACCCATCTTGTAGTTGCCCTTTGTACTTTCCAATCTTATCTGTTTTCTGAGACGAGGAACCCAGAGTACCGATGCATACTCCAGGGTTGGTCTGATGAATGATGTTATTATCTTTCTCAGCATATCTTCATTTATATATGTCACTGCTGTTCTCATATTAGCAAGCAATTTATACATGCTCCGTACCTTCTCACTGATGTGGTCAGCTGGAGATAGTCTGTTACTGATAATCACTCCTAGGTCCTTCTCCCTTTCTGATATGTATAGGGTTGATCTTCCTAACTTATAATCCCAATCTGGTCTTTTCTCACTTTTACGAAACTTAATTACATGACATTTGTCCACATTGAATTCCATTTGCCATTTATTGCTCTATTCATAAAGCTTATTTAATTCGTCTTGCAGCTCTCTGCAAGGATCTGTGTTAGTAATTTTCCTTTGTATTTTTGCATCATCCGCAAACATATGTAGATAGCTTCGATTTCGAATGTTATATCTCATTTATATATACTAAAAACATAACTGGTGCCAGCACTGAGCCCTGTGGCACTCTTCTAGTCACTTTCTCCCATGATGAGTAATTTCCCCATAATACTGTTCTCATTTCCCTTTTTCTGAGAAAATCCTGCATCCAACAGTGTAGGTTGCCAGGGTTGTTATGATTCAAATCAAATGATTTAAATCATCCCTTCTGGGGGTAGGGGTTTTTCAAGAATACTCCCCCAGTATCCCTGCTTGTACGAGGCGACTAAAAGGGTTGGCGGAGGGTTAGAGCCCCTCCCCGGAAAACAGCTAACTAAAAAAACGAACAAGAAGCCTCGGACAAGGACTGACCAAAAGATGACGACCAAGGACCGGACAATGGACATGGTACGGTTCGCAACATGGAATGTAAGGGATGCGAATGATGAGGTGAAAGAGAAAGAGATTGTCCAGGTGCTTGAGGGTGCGAAAGTGGATGTATGTGGCGTAACTGAAACTAAATGGAGAGGAGAGAGTGTGAGAGAATGGGAGTATGGATGGGGTATATGTGCAGGAGTAGGTGAGAATGAGAGGGCAAAAGAACGAGTGTATATTGTTGTGAGTAAAAGATGGAAGAAGAACATAAGAGAGTATAGATCAGTTGGGTCAAGGATTGTGTGGGTAAGACTGAAAGTTGGAATACAAATGTGGGCAATTATGTGCGTGTATGCGCCAAAGCAAGATCGTGCAAGCAGAGTGAGAAAAAGAGTTGTGGACAAATGGGGTAGTGTGCATGGAAAACTTTGGAAGGAATGAGAGAGTGTTTTTGATCGGTGATATGAATGGTAAAGTAGGGAATGGGAAGGTGGATGGAATAGTTGGTGAGTGGGGTGTGCCTGCTGAGATAGATGAGAATGGCAATGCGTTAGTGGACACTTGTGCCAGGAAGGGGTTGGTGATAGCCAATACCCTCTTCAGGCACAAAATGATCCACAGGTATACATGGCGAGTGATGAGAAGGGTGGGTGATGAACTGAACAAAAGGAAGGCAATGATTGATTACGTGTTTGTGGATGAAAGGATGCGAAGATGTGTAATGGATGCAAAAGCTTATAGAGGTTGAGGGAGTGGACTTTCTGACCACTACTTGGTGGTGGCCAGTATCAAGATCCAAGCAAGATGGAGAAATAGAAGAAGGGAAGGACGGGAAGAAGGTGTACCTGTAGTTGTAAGGAGAGTGGAAAGGTTACAAGAGGATGAGAAATTGGCAGAATATAAGAGAGAAGTAGCAGAACGATTGGGTAAATATGAACTGGAGCAGATGGGGGACGTGGAAGATGTGTGCAGGATATTCACAGAAGTCATATGTGCAGCATGTGATGTGGTGTGTGGGATGAAGAGAAGACGAAGGGGGGTACAAGGAACAGCATGGTGGAATGAAGAGGTGAAACAGGCTGTGGCACAAAAGAAGAAAGCATACAATGAATGGATGAGAAATAGGGGCATGGAAGAAGTTGAGAGGCGGAAGAGAGAGTTATATGTAGAAAGGAAGAGAGAGGTGAAAAGATTAGTAACAGAGAGTAAGGAGAGAGTGGATGAGGAATTTGGAAGGAATTTGAGTGTAAAGTGGAGGGACTGTAAGAAAATGTTATGGAAAGAGGTGAAGAGAGTAAGACAGGGTGGCAGTGAATTAGCAGGGGAGTGAAAGATAAAAATTGTAGATTACTAGTGAAGGGAGAAAAAGTAAGCAGATGGAGAGAACACTTTAAGGAATTGTTGAACATAGAGGATGGAAGGAATGCAAGTATGAGTGGCTGGGGAATGGCTGGGAGAAGGAGGGAGGTGAGAGGACAGGAAGAAATCAGTAGGATAGAAGTTGTGGAAGCAATGAAGAAAGTTAAATCGGGGAAAGCCCCAGGAATTGATGGAGTGTGTGGTGAAATGCTGAAGCATGGGGGAGAGATAGTAATAGAATGGATGTGTAAGATGTGCAGATTGGCCTGGGAGGAAGGTAGAGTCCTGAAGGATTGGAAGTCAAGTATAATTATTCCCCTGTACAAAGGAAAAGGGGAAAAAGAAGTGTGTGGTAATCATAGGGGCATTTGTCTTCTTAGTGTAACAGGAAAAGTGTATGGTAGGATACTTATTGACAAAGGTAGGGAAAGAACAGAGGAATTAGTTGGAGAAGAACAGGAAGGATTTAGGAAGGGGAGAGGTTGTGTAGATCAGATATTCATTCTTAGATCTTTAGTGGAAAAGTTTCTAGAGAAGGGAAAGAAGTTGTATGCGGCTTTCATAGATTTGGAGAAAGCATATGACAGGGTGGATAGACATGGATTGTGGAAAGTATTAAGAATACATGGAGTAGATGGGAAGTTGTTGAATGCTGCGATGAGTATGTATGATGGTGCTAAGGCTGCAGTGCATGTGGATGGTGAACTGAGTGAATTTTTCTCTTTGAAAGTTGGGCTGAAACAGGGATGTGTCATGTCTCCTTGGTTGTTCAATCTGTATATGGATGGGATAATAAAAGAGGTACAAGGTAGGGCAGTGGATGTTGGAGTGGCCCTGATGAGAGAGGATAGTGTTTGGAAACTCCCTGTACTGTTGTTTGCAGATGATACTGTGTTGTTGAGTGAAGATGAAGGGGAGCTGCAAGGCTTGGTGGATGAGTTTGGGAGAGTGTGTACGAAACGGAATCTAAAGGTGAATGCAGGGAAGAGTAAAGTGATGGTCTTTGAAAGAGGTGAAGTCAGTGAATGTACAGTGAGGTTGGATGGTGAGGAAATGGAAAATGTGAGAACGTTTAAGGACTTGGGTAGTGTGATGAGTAAAGATGGAAGTTTGGAGGGTGAAGTGCTTGAAAGGGTACAACAAGGAAGAAAGGTTGCAGGTTCCTTGAAAGCAGTGATAAGAAACAGGGAAGTGAGCATGGAAGTGAAAAAGTTACTACATAGCATTATTGTGATACCAACTCTAACGTTTGTAAGTGATGCTTGGACGTTGTTGGAAGGACACAAGTCAAGAGTGAGAGCAGTGGAAATGAGTTATTTAAGAGGAGCCTGTGGAGTCACATGGAGAGATAGGCTGACAAATGAGGATATAAAGGAGCGTTTCGGTGTGGATGTGGATGTGATAGGAAGCATTAGGAGGAACACACTGATGTGGTTTGGCCATGTGGAGAGGATGGAGGGTGAGAGACTGATGAGGAGAGTGTATGTGAGTGAGGTGGAGGGGGGAGAGGGAGGGAGAGGCTGAGGAATAGATGAAGGGATGGGATGGAGATGTATATGAGGGGGGAGTGAGTTGGGAGCAGGACAGCGAAATTGCGGGGGACAGGGCGACGTGGAGGCGATTTGTTTGTGGCCACCCCGTACGGGATTGAGACGTCTGGCAATAGATAGATAGATAGATAGATTTAAATCATGCGATTTAAATCTATTTAAATCAAAGTGAAAAAATCATGATATAAATCAAAATGGATTTTTTTTTTTTTTTTTTATAAATACAGTAAAAATGAAGACAGAGAATGTGATGGATGTGTATTGTACAGATGCATCAAGTCTGCTTGGCCTGTACTCTTCCTCCACTGATCTTGATCAAGTCAGGCACCAGTGATTGCCTTTATTACAAGGCAAATATTAAAGAACAGAGGAAAGAAGGCTCTTTGATAATTACAAAAAATGTGATTATATTCATTGTTAACATATGAACTAAATTCTTCTTTGAATACACAGTAACATGATTCAGTCTATAATGATCATGATCCTAATTTGACAAAATATAAAACTTTTAACACTGGTAAGGGCTTATTACAAAAGAAGTCTTCATAAAAGTGAAAAAAATAATTTAATTTAAAAAATCCATTTAAGTACAACATTCAATTTAAATTTTAAAATCTTTCATTCATTGCCAGACGCCATGTATCCCAAACGGGGTGGCCAAGGGCTTAGATTTAATTGTTTTACAAGGAGGGGCACTAATCCTCCACCAACCCCACACACGTAGGGAGAACGTTATGCCAACAGCATCTGGTGTTCCCAGGTGGTCACCCATCCAAGCACTAACCAGACCCAACGTTGCTTAACTTCGCTGATCGGACGGAAAGCGGTGTACTCAACGTGCCATACCACGTTGAGCGTGAGTAATCTCCCCCATACCAGGAAATGCTAGCCTGTGGTGCACTGCCTTACTCCCACTTCACATTCACATTATTATTTTCAGTTTTGTAAGTCTGTTTATTTGAACAGTGATATATAATCATGCCGAATGGACGCACTGCAGCCAATGGGAGGAAAAAAGACCCGGTATGGTGCTTTTTTGACAGAATTCCCAAAGGCACAAACAGGGCTGGAAAAAAATCAGATTTAAAAAAAAATCTGATAAAAAAAAAAAATCATTTTTTTTTTCCGTGATTCTTCCCAACCCTGCAAGTTGCCTTGGATACCACCATGATGGTACAGTTTCCATAAAAGTCTTTGGTGCGTTACTGTCAAATGCTTTCTTGAAATCTAGATAGATACTGTCCACCCATCCTTCTCTTTTCTGTAACCCTATCACAGTAGCTTAATAGATTAGTAACACATGATTTTCCCTTTCCAAAACCGAATTGCCTTCCTCTTATCATACTGTGTTCTTCTAGATGACTTACCCAAACTTTTCTTATCAGCTTTTCTAGTATCTTACATACAACACTGGTTAGTGATACTGGTCAGTAGTTTAGTGGATTCTGTCTATTCCCTTTCTTGAACAGGGTAACAATGTTTGCTTTCTTCCAAATATAAGGTAGTTTACCTTGACCTAAGGATTCCTTGAATATTAAATGCAATGGTCTGCTTAACTCTTTTGTACATTCATGTAGCACCCAACCTGAAATTTCATCAGGACCGTTTGCTTTTCCTTTGTCAAATTTGCTTAACTCTCTTTTGCTGATATTTGTATATCTGGTAATAAGTGTGAACATGCATGTTCCATATCATCTCTTTCAAAATTATTTTCTTTTGTATAAACTGGCTGGAAGTTTTTATTTAGTGCTTCACAAATATCTTTCTTGTGTGTATAGATGATCCCCTCATCCATAATGGACTGTATTTTATCTTTAACTTTGGTTTTGCTTCGGATGTAGCTGTAAAACAGTTTAGGTTGATCACTACTTTTATCTATAATGTCTTCCTCAAACTGTCCCTGAGCCTCCCTCCTTATCTTTGTATGATTATTTCTTGTCTGTTTATAGCTGTTATATGCCCTCTCACTATTGTGTCTTCTGTATCTATTTTCAAAGTACATATCGTTTTTCTTTTGATTTTTTGCACTTTATTAAACCATTTCTTTATTTTCATTTCTGTTCCTTTGAGCTGCTGGATGCAATTTTGGACTCCTATTTCATAAAGATCACAAAATTTTCTAAATATATTATTTAAATCTTGTCCTCTAAGCTCCTTTTCCCAATCTATTTCTAAGAAGTACTTCTTCATGTCATGATAGTTGCCTTTATTGTAGTTTAGACACTTTTTATAACTCTTATTACTGGTAACAACATATGCAGTCCTGAAGTTACAAATTATCACTGCTTGGCCGCTTTTGCCGAAATAAGGGTGATCTATTATACTGTCAGTTTCATTTTCTTCTCTAGTAAATATAAGATCTAGTACTGAAGGATCATCAAGTCCTCTTTTTCTGGTGTTTTCCTTTACATGCTGTGTAAGGAAAAATTCCTGCACAAGATCAAGGAGCTTTTGATCCCAACAGCTTTCTTGGCTTTTTACATCTACTGTAGAGTATTCCAATTTATATTTGTACTGAAATCTCCAGTTAATATAATTCTTTCAGATTTCTCTTCCATTCTATTTAGTAATGTTCTTAAGCTCTGAATTGTACTTTCTGCCAGGACTTAATATTCGCCTCTTTCTCAAGTGTTTGTTTTGGTGGCTTGAATGAATGTCACAATTGATTTCCCTTCAAATGTGTTAATCTCCAGTGCAATCACTTCTACTTGTGAGAGTACATCTAGTTTTATTTCTTTGACTTGAAGATTTTTCTTTGTTAAGATTATAACTCCTCCTCCCATTCTTAAATTTCTGTCTCTTCTCCATATAATGTATTCCTCTAAGTTTAGGGTATCGTTTGATATCTTTAGGGTTAATTTTGTTTGTTAGGCAACTAATATGTGGTTCCTTTTCTTTGGTATAGACTTCTATCTCTAATAAATTAGACACCATTCTGTCTACATTTAAGTACATCAAATCAATCATCTTGTTTACATACTTGCCATAACTAGAGTCTACTACCTTCCTCCTTCTTATTACCTGTTTAGTTAGGCGGATAAGTCAAATGATCGTTCACTTTTTCAGGAAAGCACCAAATTTGGTACACATGTAGTATAGACCCATACAATTGATTTTTGAGTGGAGCCCAAAAATCTGGGCCCCCTAGTGGGTGCCATTTTGGATTCCAATATGGCCTCCTAGCTAAACATATTATGAGCAATATCTCCCTTAATATGGCAGATACAGTCTTACTTTTAGGGTCTAGCTCCATGTTTTAAAGGGCAGCGGATCCAATGAAATCATTTATAAATGCATTTGAGTCCGCCATCTTGGATTTCAAGATGGCCGCCACTCCTTAATACTGTTTTGTTAATATCTCTCATATTATAACTGATACAAAAAAAACTTCCAAGGTCTACCCCCATGTTTTAATGGGCTATGAATTCAATGAAGCCATTTTCAAATGAATTTGAGTCAGCCATTTTGGATTTCAAGATGGCCACCATTCATTCGATCAGCTTTCCTTTTATACTGCTCAATATAGATGACATTTATGGAAAATATGACAGATGAAAACACATTTCCAATGTCTTACCATGTTTTAGTCTTGAAAACACTGACCATCGCACCCGCACAAAGAGGTACATGGCAGATTAGCTTTGTAGCATTTACAGTTGCCTTTGCATGATGATTTGCAATGACAGCTGATAAGTTCTGTGCATGCAGTTTGCACGACCGGAAGTTTCATCCAGTTAGGGATCCAGCAGCTATCTCCCTTCCGTTTCCACCCAAATGATGCTGGTGACGGCAGTTCCTGTTGGCGTACTAATGACTGGCCCCACACATGACCAGCCTGATAAACTGCACGTTTTGCGTGCTCCTCCAAAGCATCTGCAGTCGGAGGGATGTTTTCAATTTCTCTGGACTTCTGGGCAAACAGGTACCTCCGCACTTTGTTCACGGATCCTGAGTCATTTGTTCTGTCATACAAGACGGCAACGAAACGCTGTAACTTGTGAAACTCTGTGGTGATGGAGTCAGGGTTTATCGACAATGAATGGAAACATGGAGTGATGTCTGGTAAAACTTCCCATGTCTTCCAAGCTGAAAGTTTGCCCTTATTTGCAAAATAGGAAGTCGTATCACAACCTGTGAAGGCGTGAAAGAACGCTAAAGCTTCTGATTTCCTCTTGCCTAGCCCAGTTGCGATTTTGTGAATAGGTATATACCGGAATTTTTTGCCAGTGCCGAATGCTATCTACACTTCCTCCGCTTGGATGGAAAAGAAATGAACTATAGCCAAGACAACTACGTTGGTATCAACAGTTCTAATCAAGATTTTGCAGGCTCCCTTTCTTGCTGCATCCAGTGCGTGTAAGATCACCCGGGTGTCCGCCTCTTCGTGGTTGCATGGACTCAGAATATTCACATCAGCATTAGGATCTGAGGACAAAACTGATGTTCCACTGGTAACATATATCTCTCTTCCTGTGATGGGTGCGTTCACAGCTACATCAGACAAGTACTGGAAGAGCTCCCCTTTGTTCTGGTCGTTTCGCAAGAAACTTTTCCAGTTCCCAGGAACCTTTGTTTTTGGTGTTACCCGCCTGCGTGTTCCAGATCCCCTATCCCCCCGAACTTGAGACTTTAGGCTATCATCTCGGTATGTGTCCCACACTACATCCACATGGCTAGTAGATTCCAGTTGTCCCTCCAGATAGGGAAGGAAAATGTCCTGTCCGTACTCTTGGAAGGTTTTCCCTGGGATTCCCTGGAGAAAGTTCATAACAGCTCCTCCATCAAAAACTTTGGCATCTACAGTCGGGGCGGTCTTCTGAGCAGGGGATACAGCCTCTAAACAGTCTAGAAGATCAGCTTTATCTCCTTGCCTCATCTTCCCATTCTTACTGAGTGATGGTGGCTGGGGTTGATTTTCGTGACTGAAGAAGGTGTCAAGGTCGCCATCTCTGCGTTGACTAGCAATATACAGTCTAGAAAATAAACTGCGGTCACTTTTCGGTTCAGTAGTTTTCTGTTTCTCTGCTGATTTTACTCTGTGCTTTGGATTGCTGAAGAGAGGAATGTTGTTGCGATGTATTGTGGCATCAACCGACTGATTTCTTTTTGACAAACGCTCCTCCACATATGCTTCATATTGTGTAACCCCTAAAGTCCTCACTCCAGCTACAGACTTGCTAAATGCTACATTGTATATCTCTATATGAAATTTTCATATTATCAGTTCTGATTTCAAAGATATTACAAAAATGCTACCGGGATGGTGGCCATCTTGAAATCCAAGATGGCGGACGCAAACACAATTATAAATGGCTTCAATAAATTTGCAGACCCTTAAAACATGGAGGTAGACCCTAAAAGTGAGACTGTATCTGCCATATTAATGGAGATATTGCACATAACAGATTTAACTAGGCGGCCATATTGGAATTCAATATGGCGGCCACCAGGGGGCCCCGAATTTTGGGCTCCACCTCAAAAATCAATTGTATGGGTCTATACTTTAATTGCACCAAATTTGGTGCTTTCCTGAAAAAGTGAACGATGGACCCTATATTTCGGTCTTATCCGCCTAACTAGTTGGTTATGTACCACTTTCGTACCTGCAATGCAATAACTTGGTAAAAAAAAAAATGTACTCTTCTCTTCCTCTGATCTCCCCTCGTTCTTTGTTTTTGTCTCCTTTCTCTTCTCTTTTAGGATTCCCAATTCCTCTTGAGTTAGGCATCTTTTTGTCCATACTTTTTTTTTAATTCTTCCTTTTCCATGAGTTTGTTTGCATTTTTTAGTATTTCCTCCACATTGTTCACACTCAGGACGGTTATTTTCTGGGGCCTTGACTTATTTCTCTCATGTTTCCGTAGCCTTTTGTGTTCTCTATGTCTTTATTACAGATTTCCTCTGATACTTCCGTCAATATGCTCGTTATATTTGCCATCTCCATTTTGTCTCTCGAAATTTTGTTTTTTATTTCTTCCTCATCTATACCAGTGATTACTATAGATTTGTTGCTATCTGCTGAATGTTTGACCAATTTGGGGTTGTTTTGGATTATTTTTTTCACTTCCCTCCTAATGCTTTTTTCTTTTACTATGGTTTCTAAGGCTTTCATTCACCATTTCAGCATATATTGTTTCCACATCATCTTTGTAACTTTCCATCACTTCCTTCACCTGGGTTATCTTCTCTTCAATATCATTGCTTTGGTCTACCAGACTGCTTGCTTTCCTAATTGCCTCTGTATTAGTTCTGAATTCCTCCATAATACCCTCATGGTTGGCAACTGTACTTGCCATTTCACTAATCTTCCTTCTAAGTGAACCCATCTCAACTGACAGCTCATCTATTGTTGTGTCTTTCTTGTTTAATTCCTTTACTAATTATTCATCCTCCTCCCTCTGCATGGCAATTGCTTCTTAATTTTATCCATTTCACTCTGAAATGCCTCTTCTAATTTGTTCACACTCTCCACTAGTTTGTTATGTTTCCTTTTCAACCAGTTCTGGTTTTGTAACTTTACCCTTTTTTTAATTCCTTCCATATTCGCATTACTAAATATGGTGGTCATCTTGTGGTATTATTGAGTAAAAAAAAAAAATCCTACTTACAGCTACGCATCTCCTTATTAGCTTGTAGATGATAGAGCTGATGAAGCTTGATCAGTGCATTCCTGCACTAATTGGCTGTATTCTGTTATTTGGACATTTTTGCTTATACTTGCTCTACTATATTATAACAACATTTAGTTTAGCCTAGTACAGAGCTTGACTCATAAAGTTATTACAGTATTTAGGTATGGCCAGTTGTGGCCATGGATGGCCCGCGCAGAGCGAGGTGATATGCGTGTTGTCTCTTTGACACCTCAACTGTGTGTGTGTGTGTGTGTGTGTGTGTTTCAAATGTTTTATTTTTCCGGTGTCTTGTTTTTCAGTGGTTGTGTCTTGCAGGTGTCATTATTTCTGTCTTCTAGGTATGTCTCACACGTGTTTTCTCTTGTGTGTGTGTTTTTGATATAAGTTTTCCAGGTGAACTTGGTTTGTATTTATTTAATCATTTCTTTATAGTGCACTTTCAATGCATTGTTTTCATATATTTTTTTTAATTTTCCAGGTATGTTTTAAAATACCTTATTTTGTAGATGTACATGGTGGTGGGTGGTGAACTGAAGGAAAGGAAGGCAATGATTATGTGCGTGTGGATGAAAGGATGCGAAGATGTGTAATGGATGCAAGAGTTTGTAGAGGTTGGGGGAGTGGACTTTCTGACCACTACTTGGTGGTGGCCAGAATTAGAATTCAAGTAAGATGGAGGAATAGAAGAAGGGATAGACTAGAGGAAAGAGTAGTTGCAAGGAGAGTGGAAAGGTTACAAGAGGATGAGAAAAAGGCAGAGTATAAGAGAGAAGTGGAGGAACGATTGGGCAAATATGAATTGGAGCAGATGGGAGACGTGGAAGGTGTGTGTAGGATATTTACAGAAGAAATGTGTGCAGCATGTGATGTGGTGTGTGGAAGGAAGAGAAGACGGAGGGGGGTGCAAGGAACAGCGTGGTGGACTGAAGAGGTGAAACAGGCTGTGGCACAAAAGAAGAAAGCATACAATGAATGGATGAGAAATAGGGGCGTGGAAGAAGTTGTGAGGCGGAAGAGAGAGTTATATGTAGAAAGAAAGAGAAAGGTGAAAAGATTAGTATGAGAGAGTAAGAATAGAGTGTATGAGGAATTTGGAAGGAATTTGAGTGTAAAGTGGAGGGACTGTATGAAAATGTTCTGGAAAGAGGTGAAAAGAGTAAGACAGGGTGGAAGTGAAGTTAGCGGGGAAGTGAAAGATAAAAATGGTAGATTACTAGTGGAGAAGGGAGAAAAAGTGATCAGATGGAGAAAACACTTTAAGGAATTGTTGAATATAGAGGATGAAAGTAATGCGAGTATAAGTGGCTGGGGAATGGCTGGAAGAAGAAGGGAGGTGAGAAGACAGGAAGAAATCAGTAGGATAGAAGTTGTGGAAGCAATGAAGAAAGTTAAATCGGGGAAAGCCCCAGGAATTGATGGAGTGTGTGGTGAAATGCTGAAGCATGGGGGAGAGATAGTAGTAGAATGGATGTGGAAGATGTGCAGATTGGCCTGGGAGGAAGGTAGAGTCCTGGAGGATTGGAAGTCAGGTATAATTATTCCCTTGTACAAAGGAAAAGGGGAAAAAGAAATGTGTGGTAATCATAGGGGCATTTGTCTTCTTAGTATAATAGGAAAAGTGTATGGTAGGATACTTATTGACAGAGTTAGAGAAAGAACAGAGAAATTAGTTGGAGAAGAACAGGGAGGCTTTAGGAAGGGAAGAGGTTGTGTAGATCAGATATTCATTCTTAGATCTTAAGTGGAAAAGTTTCTAGAGAAGGGAAAGAAGTTGTCAGTGGCTTTCATGGATTTGGAGAAGCATATGACAGGGTGGATAGACAAGGATTGTGGAAAGTGTTAAGAACATATGGAGTAGATGGGAAGTTGTTGAATGCTGTGAAGAGTATGTACGATGATGCGAAGGCTGCAGTGCGTGTGGATGGTGAACTAAGTGAATTTTTCTCTTTGAAATTTGGGTTGAAACAGGGATGTGTCATGTCTCCATGGTTGTTCAATCTGTACATGGATGGGGTAATAAAAGAGGTACAAGATAGGGTAGTGGATGCTGGAGTGGCCCTGATGAGAGAGGGTAGTGTTTGGAAACTCCCTTTACTGTTGTTTACAGATGATACTGTGTTGTTGAGTGAAGACGAAGGGGAGCTGCAAAGCTTGGTGGATGAGTTTGGGAGAGTGTGTAAGAAACGGAATCTAAAGTTGAATGTAGGGAAGAGTAAAGTGATGGTCTTTGAGAGAGGTGAAGTCAGTGAATGTGCAGCGAGGTTGGATGGTGAGGAATTGGAAAATGTGAGTACGTTTAAGTACTTGGGTAGTGTAATGAGTAAGGATGGAGGTTTGGAGGGTGAAGTGCTTGAAAGGGTACAGCAGGGAAGAAAGGTTGCTGGTTCTTTGAAAGCAGTGCTAAGAAACAGGGAAGTGAGCATGGAAGTGAAAAAGTTACTACATGACAGTATTGTGATACCAACTCTAACGTACGGAAGTGAAGCTTGGACGTTGTTGGAAGGACACAAGTCGAGAGTGAGAGCAGTGGAAATGAGTTATTTAAGAGGAGCCTGTGGAGTCACATGGAGAGACAGGCTGACGAATGAGGATATAAAGGAGCGTTGTGGTGTGGATGTGGATGTGATAGGAAGCGTTATGAGGAACACACTGAGGTGGTTTGGCCATGTGGAGAGGATGGAGGGTGAAAGACTGACGAAGAGAGTGTATGTGAGTGAGGTGGAGGGGGGAAGAGGGAGGGGGAGGCCGAGGATGAGATGGAGGGATGGGGTGGAGAGGTATATGAGAGAGGGGGGTGTGAGTTGGGAGCAGGGCGGTGAAATGGCGGGGGACAGGGCGACTTGGAGGCGATTTGTTTGTGGCCACTCCAACCGGGATTGAGGCGTCTGGCAATAGATAGATTGAATAGATAGACATGGTGGTCCAAAAGTCTTCATACATAGGAAAAAATATCACTTTTTTTTTTAATTCACTGTCACTCTATTCACAAAAAAGCACTACATGGCTGTCATCACTTTGAAAAACTCATCCAAGGTATGGTTGCATCTCTCTCACTCATGATGAACTAGCATTAACTCATCTGGCAATCTGGTGAGGTACCTAAAAAAACGTCAATTATTCCTATGTTTGAAGATTTTTGGATCACCGTGTAACTCTAAGTATCTTATTTTTCAGGTGTGCTTTGAAGTATCTTTTTATTTTGCAGGTGTATTTTGAAATACCTTATTTGGTAGGTGTGTTTTGTTGTATCTTTTGTTTTTTAGGTGTTTCTAAGTACCTTTTTTAAGGTGCGTTTTGATTTTTGATTTTTTTTTTTTGCAGGTGTATTTTGAAATATTTTATAGCTGTGCTTTGAGGTATTTTTTGTTTTCAAGTGTTTTCGAAATATCTTTTATTTTTCAGGTGTG
Organism: Coenobita brevimanus; assembly: GCF_032717465.1. Taxonomy (NCBI): domain Eukaryota; kingdom Metazoa; phylum Arthropoda; class Malacostraca; order Decapoda; family Coenobitidae; genus Coenobita; species Coenobita brevimanus. The sequence goes on along the minus strand of NC_137052.1, from coordinate 6,923,513 downwards.
TTTTGAAGTATCTTTTGTTTTTAGTTGTTTTGAAGTATCTTTTGTTTTTAGTTGTTTTGAAGTATCTTTTGTTTTTAGTTGTTTTGAAGTATCTTGTTTTCCAGGTGTTTTGAAGTATATTTTGTTTTTCAGGTATTTAAGTATATTTTGCTTTTCAGGTATGTTTCGACATGTATCTTTTGTTTTTCGCGTTTTGAAGTACCTTTTGTTTTAGGCTTGTTTGAAAAATATTTTGTTTTTCACGTGTATTTGACGTATCTTTCGTTTTAAAGTGTTAAGTACCTTTTGTTTTTCAGGTGCTTTGAAGTTTTTCTACGTATGTTTTGAAGTATCGTTTTTCAGGCGTATTGAAATACCTTTTGTTTTCGAAGTGTATTTTGAAATATCTTATTTTGTAGGTGTATTTAAGAGCATCTTGTTTTTCAGGTGTTTTGAAGTATCTTGTTTTTCTGTGTGTCTTCAAGTATCTTCTTTTTAGGTGTGCTTTGTGGTATCTTTTGTTTTTAGGTATTTTTTGAAGACTTGTTTTTCAAGTGTGTTTTGAAGTATCTTCTGTTTTTTGGTGTGTTCTGAAGTCTTTTGTTTTTCAGGTGTGTTTTCAAGCACATTATTTTGCAGGTGCAGATTGGAGTGTCATATTTTCATATATCTTTTAAAATAATTTTTTTTTCCAAGTTTTGGTTGAAGTATCTTTTATTTCACAAGTGTGTTTTGAAGTATCTTGTGTTTTTCAGGTGTCTTGTGAAGTATCTTATTTTTCAGCGTTGTTATAGTTTTTTTTTTTTACCTGTGTTCTGTGCTATCGTTTTGATTTACAGGTGTTTGGATCTCTCTCTCTCTCTCTCTCTCTCTCTCTCTCTCTCTCTCTCTCTCTCTCTCTCTCTCCAGGGAATGTGTTTTGCAGGTTTAATGCGTCTCTTTGCAGGTTGGGAATCTTATTCTTCAGGAGCATCCACACCATCGGGCACGGATTACGGGGGAGGAGGGGACGTGAGGGCGTACAACTCCCCCCACCCCCAATTTTCGTCAGACCAAAGATTACTAAAGTAACTGAACAATATTATTTACCAAATTTTTTAAATTTCTTACTTATGCGTTATCAGAATTATTTTTTAATGAAAAGGGGGATTTGGTAATAAGTTGGTGGAATTTGATAACAAGTCGGCCTGAATTCATATTTGTGATGATTTCTCTAGTCATCACTTCCCCTTCCTTTTTTAATTACTGTATCCGCCCCTGCATCATCACCGAAACATCAAGAAGAGGAAAATTTAGCCATCCACAACGATGATGTGTTTTTGTATATTTTTCTTGCTCACTCCATGCGATTTTTATATAAATTCATTTGATATACTATTGTCTTGTAAGCGCAATGTGTCCAGACTTCTCCAAGTGAAAGGATCTCTCTCTCTCTCTCTCTCTCTCTCTCTGAAGGAACAATTATAGCGATTTTCTATACTCCTTTCGCCCTAACTTGGCCTAAAACTACCATCTCTCCGTTTTGAATACTGGGCTGTAACAGTAGACTAACACTGGAATTTGAACCTACTCACGAAGTGCGTGAAGTTAATAAAGCTGCAGCATTTTCTTGTCACTAAGCTATGTAAAATAAGCTACAAAAGGACGAAAATCTGGACCAAGTTCAAGTGAAAGTCGTATAGCCTTTGGTTCCTTCTTCCTTGCATGAGAGAGAGAGAGAGAGAGAGAGAGAGAGAGAGAGAGAGAGAGAGAGAGAGAGACTTATGAAGGGCTAATGAAGGCTCTGTTTGAACTCCTGTTTGGAGTGCCTCCGTCAGTAGGGCATTCTTCTGACCAGATGTCTGGTTTAGTCAGCTTGTTTTCATCTGACGGAACTGCCCCTCTCCCTTAACATGAATATTAAGTCGTGGTTGCGTGAAATTCAGTTAGTCTTACGCGGTAGACAGAAACAATTCTCCATGCTTACCAGTCAAATCCGCCCTCCAGTTTTGTGTACATTTGGCCGTCACCTGAGCTGAGAAAGGTTAGGGATCCTTGTCGGATAAAAACAGACATATATATTCTCTGTATGTATAGCGCGGTCCATATATAACGATCCACTTGCACTCCCCCAGGCGATTTCTCCTGTGCTGTGGGGGCGGCATAGTCAGTGTTATCAGTTTATTTTGCGCCATTTATTAATATGTAACTGCCCCAGCCAACCCCACGCCCACACCAGCAGACTGAGCTTAGCGTTATCGGTGTCTATTTTGCATCATACAGTATATTAATCTGTAACTCTGCCACACCCACACCCACACCAGCAGACTGAGCTTAGCATTAGTAGTGTCGATTTTCCATCGTTTATTAATTGTAGCTGCCACACCCACGCCCATACCGGCACACTGAGCTTATCATTGCCAGTGTCGATTTTGCACCATTTATTAAAATGTAACTGTCACTGCCACACCCACGCCCACACCAGCACACAGAGCCGTCCCCAAACACCAATCCTTCCAGGTGAGCATTTAGGGGAGCACTGTTTACTGGCCACCCCATATGACACTCCGCTTCCACTCCCCCTCGCGATTCCTCGTGTGTCGCGGAGACGGCTCAGCGTTATCAATTATGCATCATTAATCCACTCCCTGCTCCCACTGTCACACTCACGCCCACACCAGCACACTGAGCCGTCCCCCTAACACATAAGGGGCTTCTAGTGGAGCTCTGTTTAAGGACCATCCTGTATAAAGACGTCTCCAAATCGAACATGTTAACATATGCAGTCTGATGACGTTTTTCTTTTTCTTTTTCATTTTTTTTTTTTTATATACTGATCAAGCTACTACAAGTATACCATTTCCATCAGTTACTTTATGCAAACGTAGTAGTACTGAGATGAACTTATATAATTAGCATCTCCAGCTCGAAAAATGTCACTATGCTCCTTTTGCCTTAACTTGGCCGCGATTTTTTTTTTTTTTTTTTTTTTTTTTTTTTTTTTACGTAACTGGGTGACGGACAAAGACAATGCCACGACTCAATATCCTTTCCAAAGCTCTTCTCCGTGAGCAACATCATATCCTAGTATTAATCCACTGTTACAACTCGGTTTTCAAGATGGAGAGAGAGAGAGAGAGAGAGAACAATATTTAAAATAATAATGGAAAGAACTAGATGGAGGATGAGAATGTGGCCAGACAGGCAAGCGAAGAAGCATCCTGCGTCGTAGGAAATCTTTTATTTCTTATTCTGAGTGGGCAGAAGAGGATTCGTAGCTCCTCCCCCAGAGTGATTTACTCTGCATGTTACATGTTATTTTTATCGTTATAATGTCAACAAAGTTTGGATTAATGACCATATAAGAGAATACTAATCTGTAATGTACTTGTCTGAGAAAAAATAATATAAAATTCCGGTTGCACCTGCTTGCGCCAGCAAACATTTGATGTGGACGCGAACTTTTTTGTATTTATTCATATTCTTGTGAATGCCAGTTTCCGCAGTCGTGTGGCGAGAACTTTGTAATCATGGGATTAATGTAGGCCGTATAACACCTTTTCGAAAGGTCTATCCTCAGTTGAATAAAATAGTCAGAATAGAGCACGAAACTGGTAGGAAATGACGGCATCGTTGTGAAAAGATGTAGATTCCAAAAATTCACCTTATTTACGTTATGTGCAGATCTAGTGGTAATTGTGTGTGGCGTAGTGTGTCGGATTACTGTCGTCAATATAACTTATTTACAAAGTGCTGTTTCAATTTATCCTCAATTACTTGGTTAGAAAAGGTACTGGAGTGTAAGCTTCATGTGGTGGCACACATATAACTGGGCGGCTCAACTACCCGGTTATACAAACTACCCTTAACTCCTTATTCCCCGAAAGGAAGGTGGACCGCAGATAAGGAGTATCTTCAGCCTGCAGTTCACTGGGTTCGCGTTTCAGATGCTGCTGCTTCTGCTGCAACACTGATAAAGTTAGTAGAAACAAGGATGCTAGTTACATTAAAGGTGAGACGAGGCTAAAAGTACCCTTTCAGCCCTATAACTGCTTTCCTTTTTCTTTTCTTTTTTTTTTGTGCTGTCACCGCACGATTTTATTCAGCTAAAGAGTTTTTTTTATTATTGTAGGGGCTAGAAAAGAGCCTTCTTTACCCTTATCACCGCTAAAAGTTCTTCAAAAATTGCCTGAAAGTGGCAAAAAATAAAATAAAATACAATAAAATAAAAATAGTCACCAGCTTAAAGTAACGAGGAAAGGTAGGTTTAGTAGGACTCTCAGGGTAGACTTAAAATATTTTAATATTGCTCTCTCTCTCTCTCTCTCTCTCTCTCTCTCTCTCTCTCTCTCTCTCTCTCTCTCTGCCATCATTCTTACATCTTTGCATGGGAGCGGCGAACGTGCCCATCTAGTTATTTATCTGTTGGCCTCTGTAATTTTCCATTAGATTGTCGTTCTGCTTATCTCTCTATTTTTCCACCCATCTATCCATCCATCCATCTATTATGTATATATGTATGTATGTATGTATCGACATCTAACCCTCTCCATCCATCTGTGCATTTATTTAACCATCTATCTATATCTACCCTTCTCCATCTACCTATCTATCTATCTATCTCTATATTTACCGCTCTCCATCTACCCATCTATCTATCTATATCTACCCCTCTATCTGTCTGTCTCTCTTCTCTGTCTATATGTAGATCTAATCTGTCTCCCTTCTCTATCTATCTGTAGATCTATCAATCTATCTAGCAACTCATACTCCACATTAGCAGTAAGCGGTGAGGGGAAGCAGGGAGGGATCTGCCACAAACTATTTAAATCAGCACCATGGTGCCACCAGTATTCGAATCTCCCCCCCTCCCCAACCTTTGGCCTGCAGGGGAGGGATCAGTTACGGCTCTGCATCCTTTCCATAACATCTTTTCGTCACACACACAAATAATGATAATAGCTAATTCACGTGGTTTTCCCTTTTTTATCAGTTTTACAGGGATGTGTCATGTCTCCATGGTTGTTCAATATGTACATGGATGGGGTAATAAAAGAGGTACAAGGTAGGGTAGTGGATGTTGGAGTGGCCCTGGTGAGAGAGGGTAGTGTTTGGAAACTCCCTGTACTGTTGTTTGCAGATGATACTGTGTTCTTGAGTGAAGACGAAGGGGAGCTGCAAGGCTTGGTGGATGAGTTTGGGAGAGTGTGTAAGAAACGGAATCTAAAGGTGAATGTAGGGAAGAGTAAAGTGATGGTCTTTGAGAGAGGTGAAGTCAGTGAATGTACAGCGAGGTTGGATGGTGAGGAACTGGAAAATGTGAGTACGTTTAAGTACTTGGGTAGTGTGATGAGTAAGGATGGAGGTTTGGAGGGTGAAGTGCTTGAAAGGGTACAGCAGGGAAGAAAGGTTGCTGGTTCCTTGAAAGCAGTGATAAGAAACAGGGAAGTGAGCATGGAAGTGAAAAAGTTACTGCATGACAGTATTGTGATACCAACTCTAACGTATGGAAGTGAACCTTGGACGTTGTTGGAACGGCACAAGTCAAGAGTGAGAGCAGTGGAAATGAGTTATTTAAGAGGAGCCTGTGGAGTCAGGAGAGACAGGCTGACAAATGAGGATATAAAGGAGCGTTGTGGTGTGGATGTGGATGTGATAGGAAGCGTTAGGAGGAATACACTGAGGTGGTTTGGCCATGTAGAGAGAATGGAGGATGAAAGACTGACGAAGAGAGTGTATGTGAGTGAGGTGGAGGGGGGGAGAGGGAGGGAGAGGCCGAGAATGAGATGGAGGGATGGGGTGGAGAGGTATATGAGAGAAGGCGATGTGAGTTGGGAGCAGGCCAGTGGAATGGGGGGGGACAGGGCGACGTGGAGGCGATTTGTTTGTGGCCACCCCAACGGGTTTGAGGCGTCTGGCAATAGATAGAGAGACAGACATCCTTTCCAAAACACATCTTCATGACTACCGTCATATTCTAGAACTAATTTTGTCACATCTGAGTGGCATAGCCTACCTAACTAGCATCATCTTGTGCTAACCTTGTTACAACACACTGACACAGTAAGGCAGTACAGTACTACGGCATTCCGTCCTTTTCATATCAACATATTATGCTCTCGTGTTCCTGAACTTCAGTTTTCTGAATTCTTTACTCTCTGGTTTCGGCTGCCCTGTCATGCTCTGACTAAATATATCTCTGCAGTGTACTTATCCCTTAATTCTACTGACTACGAAAAATTCTGACTATCTTACTTCTAAGATGGAACATATCCTATTTCTTATTCCTCTGAAATCTCTATTTAAGATAATTTCAACGTTCACCACTAACTTTCGCTCTCCTCTCATTTTACTGAGCCACCTGGTGAACAAGCCTACATCTTTTCTACCCTTATTAAACTGTCCACAACAAGGAGAAGGCCCAGAAAATGTATCTGAGCCAACCCATTCCATAATCTCATCTATTTCTACCGTTATTAACTTGTCCACAGCAAGGAAAATGCCTAGAAGAGGTACCACAGCCAATCCACCCCTAAACCTCATTTATCTTAGGTTTCTGCCTGGATTCGTGCTAACTCTGTTCTTCACTCTGCTAAAAACAATTTCATTCACGCTAAATAATCTGAGGTCTCCAACTCAGATTCTTCTCGCTGCTTCTAGCACCCTGCCAAAAACCTTTCTAACAACTTTACCTCATCATCCTTTCTTCCTGTCATCCATTCTGATGGTTCTGTATCTGTTCCTTATACTGGTAAAGCAGATCTCTTCCCTCAGACTTTCTCCTCCAATTCCACCTTAGATGATTCTGGTGCTGTTCCTCCGTCACTGCCCCCTCCCCCCGTCTTCCTCAAGGCTGACATTAAAATTTCAACTGATGTGTTTTCTGCCATCATTAGTCTCAATACCAAAAAGGCATATGAGCCTGATGGGGTCCCTCCTGTTGTTCTCAAGAACTGTGCCTCTGTGTTTACACCCTGCCTGGGTAAACTCTTTCGCCACGTCTTTCAATGTGTACCTTTCCTTCTTGCTGGAAGTTTGATCTAATTCAGCCTGCCCCAAAGAAGGGTGGCCATTCTCAGCCCTTTGACTATCGCCTAATTGCTTTAACAGCCTGCATTTCTAAAGATTTTTAACATTGTTAAAAAAAAAAAAAATGAATCACCTTTCCAAGACCTTCCTGGAGGAGTGGACTGTGTGGAGGAACAGGGACATCGTCATAAGTAAAATAGAAGAAGACCTGATAAGTTGAAGGATTATTTTGTGTATAGTTAGATGTTTCATTAGGATTAAGGTTTATGTTTGTATAGGATATACTGTGTAGTTTTGTCGGGACGACAAAGAACTAGGGAGGGGGTAGTGTTAAGAAGCGAGATTTGCCAGTTAGGTGCCGAGATGTCTCTCGACGTTTCCCGATGTTTACAGTGTTTCGGTACGAGTCAGAGTTGCCAGTTAGCCTGCTGTTTGTGAGCGTAGTTATTTCGTAAGTTATGCAGCAAGTTTTCTGCTCTTTTTCTTTATAATGTTTTGTTTAAATGATTGCTTGTTGAATTATGTAATTTAAATTCCTATGGTAAATGATTTGGAGTGTTATGTAATGTAAGACAACTCTGGCATCTTTTGATGTCTCCTAGTTAGTAACTGTTGTTGCTAGGGGCTGATCCAAGACCAGTTTGCCCTTGAATGTTGGAGAAGTAGATCATTCTAGTAATGGAAGCTTATATAAAGATGGGGAGAGACTAGGGCGAGTTTAATTGGGTTTCAGGTTATTTTGAGTGAAGTTCAGTCGGTTTTGGTTCAGTTTCAGTGTAGTGTCAGTGCAGTGCTGTTAGTGAAGTTTGTGAAGTGTTGTTGGCAAGCATTAAGTGTAATTACAGTTAGTGAAGAATATTTTCGGTACTTGTGGAAGCAGTGAAATGTTACTGAAGTTCGCACATCATCGGCACTTGTGAAAAACTGTGAAATGTTGTTTTAAGCATTAAGTATAATTGCAAGTAGTAAAGTGTGTACAGTATAGCTCCAGTACTGGTGAGAATTGTGAAGTTGGAAAGCATTAAGTGTGACCATTTGGAAAATAAAGACAGTGAACTTTTAAAGAACCAGTGTTTATTTTCGCCTCAGCTGATCTTGTGTACTGCACACCTAAAGGCTGACCATAGGAAGAACAACTCGCTGGGCAACGTCCTTCCTATACTGAACTACTGCAGTTGGAGCCTGTGGCAGTGTGGGGTGAGGACGTAACAATACAGAATCTCAAGAAATTCAAAGAATTGATCAGCTACTTTGACAGATTTAATCAAGTATGACTGGATTCAATTTGTGGTTGTAGCAGTGAATGTACTCGGCTCTTGAAGCATCTTTACATAATACCTGAACACCTTTATTCACACCACTCATCACACAGGGCCCAATCATAAGTTTGTCCTATGCAAGCCTCTGGAACTATGTTTCAAGATTAAAGTATCTGAATCATTTTCCCCTTCAAATACTTGGCATTCAGTTCATACACGTGGGCAAAACCTAAAAATTCTTCATGGATATTATTTTGGAAAAGATACAACAAGTGACAACCGTTCTTTCCCACTGATGTCCTTGCTTTCATCCACGATGAATGAGAAGTCAGTGCTGACATGCAATTCTTTCCATATTTCATCTCATAAAACGCAAGCAAGAATCTCTATCATTTCATTCTGGATCTGTGGGCTTGTATACTTTACACTATGTATTTTTGTAAACCTCTGTTATACAATATTATCATAGTCACTGACTAGCTCCAATATTTCAAGAAAATTGTCCCTGTTGCTGCTTCCACTGTCCTCCCTGTGACCTCTCTGTGCAATTTTGTCTTGTTAGACATATATAGCACTTTTTCAAGTTGTTTCACAATTTGTTTTCTTTTACCTGTTTTTCATGAGCCGGGACTACTGTAATGCAATATTGATACTCTTCCCTGATTCTAGCTGGGACTGAAAGTCTTTCCATACACAAAATGTGGCCTTGTGATAATCGCTTCTCACATGCTGTGCAAATCCACAGTCTTCTCTTGTTTTTTTTTTTTCCACTGTCTGTAACCTGACACTGTGAAGGTATTTTCTGAAATGGTTCGGCCCGGAACAGAGAACAACCTACAACTGAAGCAGAAAGCTGCATCCTGACTAATTGAATACTTAAGCTATGGGTACAGTTCATATCACCTGGCCGAGAACGCCCGACTCTATGCCTAGATGTGTGTTGCGAAATGTTGATAGTTTTGATGTCTTGGGCTCATCAGTTCGTCCAGCACTGATGTCAGAGGGTCCCAGAAGCTCATGAATTAGCTTACATGTTGCTCTCTGTTCCGCTGGTGTTCACATGTTGCTGCAACAATATCTTCATCAACTGTTTTCATCATCTCCATCAGACTCTGATTCACCGCTGTCATCTAGCCACACATTTTCCTCATCAGAAGGATGCGTGGAACTAATATTAGCAGCAAACTGGCTTTGTCTTTTGGCACTTGTTGCAGGTAGCTCATTATCATCAGCAAATCGTTTCCCAGTGAGGAAATGCTCAATAATTCTTTGCGTAATTGACAATAAATATCCTTCTCAAACCACAAACACTGAAAATATTGTTGCAAACCCCCAGCCGGATACACTGTTCACGCTTTCACTCATCACCGCCGCTTGTACTAACACCGTAACTGCTCTGTTACTCCTCACTCACTAACTGGTCACAACAGTTGCATCATCTAGAATATTCTAGTCTCAAATATTCTCAATACCGTTAGAACATTCGACACCACATAACTGAACGATTTAACTAATTAACACATCAACAAATTAAAATGAAATACACAGTTTAAACAGAGACTGAACTGAGAAGCACAGAATACATTTACTTTATTAATTTTCATGAACTTTCAGAATTGTAAAACATCTGTGGGAAATATTTTCCCCCAGAGCAGTTGCGCTCTCTATTTTTATCATAGTTATCCCTGGTTAAAGGCAGAAGAAATAGAGACTGTTGTTAATTGTTCAAGCGGTTTTAATAACCCAGAAATGACGTTCTCTTTAATAATTCTTGTTATTGATAAATTAAATGCTACTGCATTTAACCCCCGTGGACAACTATGCATTGTAAATACATGTAATTATGTGGTATTTTCCACTGATCTAAACTGCGTCTGCGCGATAGGTGACGTGGCAAGCAGGGAAAGATTCCCCTGTTAAGGCAGATGTGGAATTAAGATATTTACATAGTTAAAGGGAATATTTGGTCTAACTTTAGTTTAAGTAAAACTAAGATTAATTTGTTAGATTTGCCCTGTACATATCATGTTGTAATTTAACTGTATTTAGTACTGTAATTAAATAAGAGTTGGCAACCCACAATTCGATGAAGTGTTGGGGCTTGCCGCGTTCACGCACTCTGCTCCTAGCTCTCGTGGAGTTAGCACGGTTGTATATACACACCATAAGGACGCTTGCTTCCCCAAGCAACTATACCAGGCAGCCTCATCGTCATCGGTTAACGATCACTCCCTCTTCATATAGCTAAGTAACCTTTACGAATTGGCCAATTCAAGGGGGGATTAGCGAAGAGATAGATTAGAAGATAGTATTGTAGGTGAGTTAAATTTAATTTACGTTTCACCTAACTCTATGAGACTTGTTTGATTTACTTAGACAACTTGAGGGAAGAGTAACGACCTACGAGTTGTGTACCGAGAAAATTCTTGCATAGCGGTGTCCCGGCAGGGATACCGACTTGGATACATTTAACATTTCTCACATTTTGGTGCCCAAAAAGAGGGCCCCGATTTGTTTACCAGAATTACTCAACATTTTTCACATTTTTGGTGCCCCGACCGAGTGAGGAAAATCGATGTGTGCCGAGGCGCTGAATGTGTTTGTAGTTGCTTTTGTGGGGCACAGTTTACTACCACGTTCGGTTGAAGTGGAAGACGTGGACGTACGTGTCTATAGAGCTCCGGGAGGAAAGGCAAGCTTTTTCTCTGAAGATGAAAGGCTGAATGCCGTACTAGACTGGGAGCATGACCGTACGGTCCTTTTCCTTGGAGGAAATGATATCCATGAGGACGTGGAGGTCAATGAAGTTGTGGAGAATATTTTAGCAGTGGTAGGAGCCATAGAGGGCTCTTGTAAATCCTCAGTAGCCATAACCCTCCTCGAGCCAAGGAACCTGCCATATGGCTCTCCAGTTTGTTATGGAACATATAAATTAATTAGCAGAGCTGTAAACCGAAAGTTCCAACGGGCCAGGAAGGGAAGGGATTTCATACATTTTAATGCCAAGCCCTTCCAAGCAATGTTGAAAGCTGATGGTATACATTGGAACCATCATGGTAGGGAAGCGGTTCTGCAGAAATTTATAAATTATGTAGAACATAAGAAAGGAGAGTTCTATGCTGTACAAGCTATGGGTAGGCCTATGGAGTATTGAGTTAATTAATTCTGAGCTCGGGGAATATGGGTGTTTTGGCAATTGACTGTGGGGATGAAATAAAACCCTTGAGGTTTAATAACCCTGGGGAATAGGTTGAAATTATAGACCTAATCCCTACACTCCTCAGAATTAAACTAAATAATTAGCTGAGCTGTAATGAATAACGAAATTGGGAGAGGGGATAATTTGCACAATGAGGACTTAATCCCTACCCTCTTCAAAATTTAAAATAATCAAATCATTACTAAGCTGAGGTAAAATTGTGGTTGGAATTCATAATTAAATTATTAAATTAGAACTCCGTCAACATGTCTGTTTCCTTATTGCAAAGATCTTCTAGTAGTAAGGCAGGATGGGTAACTAGAGCCATAAATGATTGTAACCAGTCGCTGGACCAAATACCTCTGTCCAAGGAGAGAATAAATAGTCTCCTAAATATTCTGAAAGATCGATGGAGTAAGCATGAAGAGAGTTTCTTAACTTTAGATGCGGCTATAGTAAAGGCTGAGAATAAGGAACTCTTAGAGTCAGAAACTACGAAGTTTGAAGACAAATTAGAAGAATACTTAACTGTAGTAAAGACACTAGAGTCAGAATTAGCTGACACTGCCGTGGAAACACAAGTTGTGGCACAGCAAAGTAGAGCTGTGTTACCACAAATAACGCTTCCGGAATTTGATGGAGAGCAAAACTGGAAATCCTTCTGGGATCAGTTCAAATATTTGGTACACGATAGAACAGATCTCCCTAAAGTCACCAAACTTACGTATTTGTTAGGACAGGTCAAGGGAACATCATATCAACTGATAAAAGAATTACCAGTAGAAGAAAATAACTATGAAGTGGCTTTGACCATCCTTAGACAAAATTACGAAGACAGGGAACAAATTATAAATCATTTAGTAAAGGCTCTAATGGAATTACCCATGCCTAGGCACGATTTTGATTCCTTGCAAAAATTTAGAATTGCAATAAGTTGTAAATTAAGGGCCTTAGGTACTTACGAAGATATTAAGACATCAGATTGGGTGCTTTCAAGAATTGTGTCCTTAAAGCTACCACCGAAAACCAAGGATGCTTTGTATGGTGGGTACCAGAAGGATAATTTCTCCTGTGAAGAGATAGAGGAAGGCTTGATGCAACTCTGTAAACATTTGCAAGGAACATTAAACACTACTGAGGTCAAACAGAAGACTGAAGTAAAGAAAAAACGCATTAACCAACTGATTGGGAAAGTTAAGTCAGAGAAGACTAAGTATGTGCCTAAAGAAGAGATAGGTACTTTCCTTAGCTCCACAAAGGCCGAGGATAAGGTATTAAAGATCAGGAATAGACATGCTGAGGATATTAAGGAAATAAAACCTTCCATGGTAAAAGACAGGAAAGTTTGTGTCTTTTTTGGTGAGCAACATTCCAGTGTATTTTGTCAACACTATCCTGATTATGCTTCTAGAGTAGGGAAGCTTCAGGAACTGGGGTGTTGTATAATCTGTATGAACTCCGAACATACTGCCGCGGACTGTAAGACTAAATTAAATCTTTGCTTTAAATGCAAAAAAGATCATCATCGTAGTGCTTTATGCCCTAGGATGAAAATTGAGGTTCCTAAACCTGCAAGCGTCAATATGACAATTGCAAAAGGGAATGCTCCATTAGTAATGCCAGCTGCAGTACCAATAGCAGATGTGAAGGTATTGTTTGAGAATAGAAACCAATTAGTATGTACCCTGTTTGATACGGGTGCTCAGAAAACTTTCATTTCTGCAGACATTGTGAAGAAATTAAAGTTACCAGTTATCGGCAAGGTAAATCTAGCCATTACAGGATTGTTGACAACTAGGAAGGCTCAGTCTTTTGATTTAGTTAGACCTGTAATACAATTAGGCAGATATAAATGCCGTATAACAGCAGCTGTGGTTGATAATATGGAGACAAGTATATACATAAAGGGATTGAAGGAAACCTCTGATCATCTACAAAGCTCAGGGATAAAGTTGGCTAAACAGAATGTTGAATCAGATACTGTGGGTCCCATAAAAATGATAATTGGTTCTGATTATTGTGGAAGATTCCTACATAGGACTTTCAAAAGGAATAAGGTACAGTTGTTCAAGAGTCCAGGAGGTAACCTTATTATGGGTCAATTGCCTTTTCCAAAACAAGTTAAAGGAGAGGCTAAACTAGTAGTGTAGACTCAGTCTTTGTTACCCCCACACAGTCATTGATGGTAGCTAGAATAGGTGCAGAATTAGAACCTACTCAGATAAATGACTTGTTGGATGAAAACATTGAACCTGTACACAAACTGTGGGACCTAGACAGTGTAGGTATACACTCTGAGGAACCAACCCCTGAAGATAAAATAACATTGGATTTGTATAATCAGTCTGTGGAATTTAAGGATGGACTGTATTGGGTAGGATTACCATGGAAACTAAACCACTCAGAGTTACCAACAGATTACCAAGCAGCTAAAGCTCAGTTAAATTCTCTTCTAAGAAAGTTGAGAGATAAACCAGAACATCTGACCCTATATGATAATATTATAAGGGATCAATTGAAGAATAAATTTATAGAAGAGGTAGAATACCCTGTTAACCACAAAGAAGGACACTACTTACCACATCATGCTGTAAGAAAGGATTCAGTAACTACTTCCATAAGGATAGTATTCAACTGTAGTAGTAAAGCGTCCAAGAGATCAGTAGCTTGAACGATTGCCTATACTCTGGACCTACATTAACAGAGAAGTTAGGGAATGTGTTACTAAGATTTAGAGAGAAACCTTACGCTTACACAGCAGACATTAGTAAGGCTTTTCTCAGAATAGGACTGAGAGATGAGGATAGGAAATTTACAAAATTCCTCTGGCCTCATGATCCTCAAAATGAGGATAGTCCATTGAAAACTTACTGTTTCCGATCGGTGCTCTTTGGCTCTTGTGCTAGTCCTTTCCTACTTTTGCAACACTTTAAAGCATCATTTTGAAAATGCCAAATGTCCAGAAATAGGGCAGGCTTTTTATATGGATAATTTGCAAGGTGTTGCTGATACAGAATCGGAAGCTTTGAAGGTTTATGAAGTAGCCAATTCCGAATGTGGGAAGGCAAATTTGCCGTTACAGAGCTTGAATACAAATTCACCGCTTTTGAGGAATAAAATACAAGAGGACTATCCAGATTCTGACATTCCCAAAATTCAAAATGTGTTAGGTCTTAACTGGGATACAACAGGTGATGTAATAAGTTTGAAACCAATTAAGTTCTCTGATATCACTCTCACCAAGAGGTCCTTGTTAAGTCAGGTTTCCAAGCTATTTGACCCATTAGGATTTGTCATTCCTATAGTTATTAGGGGCAAATGTTTAGTACAGGAGGCTTGGCGAGAAAAGTTAGACTGGGACACTGAATTAGGTGAGACATATGTGGAACAATGGGAACAGATTAGAAAGGAGTTTGAAACTACATCAAGCATATGTATTCCCAGGAAAATAAACAGTAATGAGAAGTCGCACTTACACATATTTTGTGATGCTTCTCAAAGGGCCTATGGAGCAGTAGCTTATTGCGCAACAGGAGAGGATAGTAAGATTATAATGTCCAAAGCCAGAGTTGCGCCAATTAAAGAAAGAACCCTACCTCAAATGGAATTGGCTTCCATAGAAGTAGGAACTAAATTGGCCAGGCATATAACCACAACTCTTGATACTCAGTTTGAGGATATTTACATATGGACTGACAGTGAGATTTGTCTTTACTGGATAGGGAAGGAAGATAGTAAAATTCCTTTCGTCCGTAATAGAGTGAAGACTATTAAAGAGCTGTCTTCCAAATTTAAATTCATGCATGTGTCCTCCAAACAAAATCCAGCTGATCTGCTCTCGAGAGGTTCGACCGTAAGGAGACTGATCAAAAATAACTTGTGGTTTAAAGGTCCTAAATGGTTACTCACTAAGGATTGGCCTGAACAGAAACAGTACAGTATTGCTGAGATTAGTGTAGTGAACTTGGATCCTATAGGACCTGAGCCAGAAGTAATTGACATCAGCCGATTCTCGTCAATACGACAACTTTTAAATACTACTAAATTGGTTGTTGAATTTTTGAATAAGAAGGTGGGGTTTCAGAAATTAGATCCCCTAGAATACTGGCTGAAAAGAGTACAAAGAAATTCTTACGGGGAAATATATAAACTTTTAGGCCAAGACACTGGAAAAAGGACTAAGCTGATGAAGAATTTAGGCTTGTTCTTAGACGGAAAGGGTCTGATAAGATGTCGAGGCCGATTGGTAAAGGCTGACTTGCCCATCCAAACCAAACATCCCATTTTATTACCTAAGAGTGGATGCTTTGTACAACTTATTATAAGGGAAGCCCATGATTCCACTCTTCATAGAGGTGTACCGCAGACCTTAGCCCAAATTCGGGAAAGGTACTGGATTCCTAAGGGTAGACAGGTTATTAAAAAATATCTCAAAAACTGCATCATTTGTAGGAGGTATGAGCAGCGACCTTATATCTACCCAGGACCACCAGCCCTACCGAAGGATAGGGTGAACATAAGTCGGCCCTTCCATATAACAGGAGTGGACTACACAGGGGCTATAACTGTTACGGGTGAGGAAACTCCCCATAAAGTTTACATTTGTTTATTTACTTGTGCCTACACAAGGGCAGTCCATCTAGAACTAGTGGAAGACCTAAGCTCTGAGACATTCTTCAATGTCTTTCGCAGATTTGCCGCTAGAAGGTCTTGTCCTGGGAAGTTAATAAGCGACAATGGAACTAATTTCGTTGGAGCAGCACTTTTACTGTTGAACCTAATGAACGACCCAAAAGTTAAGTCGGCGCTGGGAATCCGAAATTGTATTTGGCAGTTCACAGCTCCAAGAGCTCCATGGCAAAATGGATTTACCGAAAGAATGATTGGTATTGTCAAGAACTGCCTGAGGAAAACATTACATAGAACTAAGATCATGAGAGAAGATTTAAGAACAATAATAACTGAAATTGAAGCCAGGATTAATAATAGACCTCTGACTTATCAAAATGACACTAGCGACTCGCTATAGGCCTTAACACCGGCTCACATGTTATATGGCAGGAAGCTCCATCCGATGCCTTGTGTGGATATCCAGGAAGAAGTTGATGATCCTAACATAGAAACTAATGATTTAGGACAACACCTTCGGGAGGGATATCAACGTCTGAAAAGGGTGCTGGATACTTGGAATAGACATTGGAGTGAAGAGTATCTTTTGAGCCTGCGCGAGAGGTTTTATGGAGCTCAAGCTGCCAGCAACAAATCAGTTATTAACATAGGAGACGTGGTCTTAGTGAAGACTGAACAGCCAAGATCCCAGTGGCCATAAGCTAAAGTGATCTCCACACACCCAGATTCTGAAGGGGTGCTGAGACTCGTAAAAATAAAATGCAGGGGACATACCAGTATAAAAACTATTGATAAACTGGTACCCCTTGAGTTAGCAGCCACTCCGGATTCAGAGAATGGTGAAGATCAAACAGGTCAAGAGGCGCGACCTAGTAGGGCCGCAGCACAGGGTTCTCGAGAACTATGGAGGGAACTCTTGGCTAAGGGTCATATTACATGATACAACGTATCATTTTCCGCCGGCCCCAAAACTGTGGGAAATATTTTCCCCCAGAGCAGTTGCGCTCTCTATTTTTATCATAGTTATCCCTGGTTAAAGGCAGCGGAAATAGAGACTGTTGTTAATTGTTCAAGCGGTTTTAATAACCCAGAAATGACGTTCTCTTTAATAATTCTTGTTATTGATAAATTAAATGCTACTGCATTTAACCCCCGTGGACAACTATGCATTGTAAATACATGTAATTATGTGGTATTTTCCACTGACCTAAACTGCGTCTGCGCGATAGGTGACGTGGCAAGCAGGGAAAGATTCCCCTGTTAAGGCAGATGTGGAATTAAGATATTTACATAGTTAAAGGGAATATTTGGTCTAACTTTAGTTTAAGTAAAACTAAGATTAATTTGTTAGATTTGCCCTGTACATATCATGTTGTAATTTAACTGTATTTAGTACTGTAATTAAATAAGAGTTGGCAACCCACAATTCGATGAAGTGCTGGGGCTTGCCGCGTTCACGCACTCTGCTCCTAGCTCTCGTGGAGTTAGCACGGTTGTATATACACACCATAAGGACGCTTGCTTCCCCAAGCAACTATACCAGGCAGCCTCATCGTCATCGGTTAACGATCACTCCCTCTTCATATAGCTAAGTAACCTTTACGAATTGGCCAATTCAAGGGGGGATTAGCGAAGAGATAGATTAGAAGACAGTATTGTAGGTGAGTTAAATTTAATTTACGTTTCACGTAACTCTATGAGACTTGTTTGATTTACTTAGACAACTTGAGGGAAGAGTAACGACCTACGAGTTGTGTACCGAGAAAATTCTTGCATAGCGGTGTCCCGGCAGGGATACCTACTTGGATACATTTAACATTTCTCACATTTTGGTGCCCAGAAAGAGGGCCCCGATTTGTTTACCAGAATTACTCAACATTTTTCACAACATCGTTTCTAAAACATCCCAGACTCTTAGATAAACTAATCCATATAACAATATTTGTCAATAAACGCAAGGTGATGAACAAAATCTAATTGATATAATAAAAATATATGGTATTTCAAAACTGTCACTGTCGTAACAATATTGTTAAGAAGCAGGAGTGGTAGCTATGCGTAATACTGGAACATTCCGGATAGTGTTCTAGCATTTTCTGTTGCTAGTCAGGGTTGCCAGGTAACCTGTTGTTGTGAGTGGAGGTATTTTGTAAAGTTATGCATTAATTTTTATTTCTCTATAGTGTTTTATCTGGATGGTTGTTTGTTAAATTACGTAGTTTTATTTTGGTTTGCATGCTAAAGCATATAGAATGCTACGTAATGTAAGAAAGCTTTGGAATATTGTGGGTGTTCCCAACATGGAACTGTTGTTGCCAAGGGCTTGGCTAAGGGCACCTAGAACAATCGAGCAGCAAGGAAGATTATACGAGGATGGGGAAGAGAACAGAGGAGCTTCAGTCAGTTTTACCTGTGGTCTTGTCAAGTCAGTGTAGCTCTGGAGTTGTGAAGCAGTGTAATTACAATTAAACAAAGGAAACGAACGTGAGAACCTGTGTTATTACGACGCCTGAGGTGATCTTGTGTACACTGAAAGCTGACCCAGTGAAGAACAATTCACTGGGTGACGTCCTTCCAGTACTGAACTACTGCTGTTGGAGCCTGTGGCTCCACCTACGAAGACGTAGGTGGAAACTATTTCCCCCAGAAGGGGATATCCTGTGTGCATCTTTTAATATAGCTGTCCCTCTTAAAAGTAGGGGAATTTACCAGAGAACGTTTATGCTGGTTCAAAGCGGCTTAATAACCCAGGTATTTGCTTTATTTTTCTGGTTAATAATCTTTATTATTAATAAATTAAATATTACAGCATCTAAAGTTTAATGGGCAACTATAATGTAAATAATGATAAGAATATTCCATGTACAGATCTGTTCAGAAGTTCTTACTACACCCAAAGTGGAAGGTACAAGCCTCGGTCCGCTCTTTCTGAACGACATGTTAATACCTCGAACTCTCGCCACCACAGAGAGAGCAGCAAGTACCGGATCGTTTCAGTCACACAACGGATGCGAAATTTGTGATGAAATTGATATTTACATAGTTATTAGGAAGTATTATTACATACTGAAGAAGGAAATACGTGGACATTCAGCAGTTGTGATGGAAACACGTATACAAATGACAAGTTACAATACATAAATAGAGGGAAATGAAGATAAAGTCTGATATGAATCAATAAGTGATTTATAAGTTGAATACTCTCCCACTGAAACACACACACACACACACACACACACACAAAGAACAACAACAGCCACCACTACCATCGCCGCCGTCACCTGCCGCCCACCATCACGACCGACCACCACCACCTCCACCAGCCAACACCCACCATCCACCACCACCACCGCCGCCGCGGCGACCACCGACCAACATCACCGACGCATAAACAAATCGTATATGAAGGAAAATACATTGAAATAGTTCACTTCATCCGTCCTGTTTGTGTGGGAAGGCCAAGGAACACAATATAATTCTTACGTGTGAGTGACCTTGCTTCTAGTAGGCGGTGGATAATATATAATTATACGGATGTTTTCAAACAGTTTATTTGTATATCTATTTTTAGTCAACAGAGCTCTCTCTCTCTCTCTCTCTCTCTCTCTCTCTCTCTCTCTTACACACACACACACACACACACACACACATATATATATATATATATATATATATATATATATATATATGCATACTAACCACAGGAGAAATGAAAGGAGCGACAGCGAGTACTTTCGTATATTACATCTTCAGACAGAGTGAGACAGAAACGTAAAGGGTAGAGGTCTTTTATGCACACTCGCAGCAGGTAGTGGCACACAGAACAATGGATGACCTGAATTTTTACCTGCGGCTAAACTTATGGTCACCTGCAGCAGGGAGTGGAACACATCAAAGGATGACCTGAATCTAAAAATGCACGTGACAAAGGAGGAGGGAGTAGGAAGGGAGGAAAGGGGAGTGGGAGGGAGGGGGAAGGGGAGGGGAGGAGAGGAAGGGGGAAGGGGAGAGGGGGGGGAGGGAAGAGGGGATAAATACTGCTGCTTAACCCGCCCCATCCCGACGTTTTCTGGGCAGTGGTACGCCCCAGTCCCGACATTTTTGGACCATTTTTTTTTTAGGCTCAAACATTCGCTTTTGGTGAGAAACATCGAAAATTCATAGAGAAATCGCTCACCTGAGGTTTAAAATACTCGATCCAGGTACGAGTACCTCCTTACCTGACTGGGTTTTCTAACAGGCTGACACCAAAGAAAACGAGTTCTATGGGAGGGTAACTATTTTATCCACTCATAAACAGTATTTATTTATTTACTTGGTACGAATTTATATGTAGTACAAGAGTATATTGGTTTTCAAACAGTAATATAGGCATTATAAGCATTGTTTCACTCACTAACTCATCACCATTCATGACCTTTTTTTCCCACATTACCTGATCATCATTTCTGACTGTTTCTTCCTCTAATGCTATGTAAACTTTCTCCTCCACATTGTCATCGATTGGGGAATCACTCTGGCCCTGAATGTCTGTATTGGCAAGGTCACTGGTAACAGGTGAATTGCCGAGACAATGGCGTGCAGGGGAGGGGAGAGAGGTTATGTGGTGTAAGGCATTGTCCCTGCTTGGCATCTTGTAGGGGAATAGAGGAAGATGTCCCGTGTATACATGCCAAAAATCACTCGCGAAATCACTCACGAAAATTGAAAATTGTGCAAATTAGGGACCTTGCAATGTTGCCACGTTAATTTACGTCTCCGGGATATGAGTGCACATCATGTGAGGACGTGAATTCACGTCTCCGGGATGGGGAGGGTTAACTTAAGACCTAGAGGATTAATGCTTGGTGGGTCCCACACAGATGTAACTACACCACCAGGAGATGATAGGGAACAATCACTTGTTAGTCTGGGGGATATTGCTTTAAAATTAATTCAGTTGACAATTTATCACACTTAAAATGACCATAACTCATGTTTACATGTTATGGTTTATCGTTTTCTTTTGGCAAGAAGATAAACCTAGTACAGGTTGGAAAGTCCTTGTTTCAAATGGAAAAACAATCAAGTGAAAATAGTGAGATTATTCGTGGCATTTTATATGGGTCAATGTTTAAGAAAAATAACAACTCTCCTCCTAAAAGATTTGTCAATGCCTTGGACAAATTGAAAAAAGATGACTCCCTGCATAGGGCCAGTCCCTTTCTAAGCTCTGATTCCTACATTCTCGTTTAGCAGGGGTTGTGTCACGTGTGCTATACTGTCATGAAATGTTCTAGAAGCCTGTGTGTGTGTATGGTCACGAGGCACTGTTTATGGGCTATTGTGCTGGTATGAGACATTCTGGAAAGGTGCTAATGTCATTTCCTTTTGGCCCCTAGGTTTGACATTGACCTAATCTTTAGACTATATATGTATATTGCTAGCTATTATGTATTAAGATATTTTAGAGTCCTGATATCGCTCGGTCACGCAGCTGGCGGTCCTCCAACAGCAATCATCACTGACATATGCTAATCTATTAATACATAACATTGATTATAATATTGCATAGATATAATATTCATGTTGATATTGCAGTGATCCAGTACTATTACATTTTAAACAAGTTGTATACATAATTGAACAAATGCAATATGGTTGAATTGGTTATTGTATGACATATTGTAAGATATGAATGTATAACAGACATACACATATAATTGTGCAATGGTAATACTGCTAGGTCATTACATTACATATGGAGTTATTCCTTTAATAATGTCTAATATTTCAGCTAACTTGTGTGATGATTCTGGTAATACAGAATTGTAGTAACATTGTATGAATTGTTACATAATATTGTAGTAACATTGTAGTAATACATAATTGTAACATTGTATGAACTGTTACATAATATTCTAGTAACATTGTGGTAATACACAACTGTAACATTGTATGAATTGTTACATAATATTGTAGTAACATTGTAGGAATACATAACTGTAACATTGTATGAATTGTTACATAATAATCTAGTAACATTGTGGTAGTAATACATAATTGTAACATTGTATAAATTGTTATGTAATATTGTAGTAACATTGTAGTAATACATAACTGTAACATTGTATGAATTGTTATGTAGTATTTTAGTAACATTGCAGTAATACATAATTGTAACATAGTATGAATTGTTACATATCGTTTGTAGTTACATAATTGTAGCAAGTGTAACATAATGCAATCGTTTGTTGTTACATAAGTGTAACATTGTATGAATTGTTACCTAATATTGTAACGACAAACTCCTCCTGCTCTTCAGTTACCAAAATAAGTTTAACCAAAACTCAAGACTCACCTATTACAAGATTAAAGAGTTGCATAAATATAAATAGTGGCTACGTATTCCAATAATAATTGGTGGCAGCGGTGGGATATGAACTCATGCCTCCGAAGAGACTGTACTGATGCAAGAAGATAAAAGAGGACAGAATCAACCAATTGCATGTGCCAGTAGACAAATAAAAGGTGCTGAGAAAAATTATTGCACTACAGACTTAGAGGCACTTGCAGTGGTTTTTGTACTACAAAAGTTTCGAGATTTGGTATATGGTTATAAAATACACTTATTTACTGACCATAAACCGTTAGTGGGTATGTTTAAAGAAAAGCTCCTCTCTTGGAAGGAGAGCAAGATGGAAATGTACAGTCGAAAACTACAACGTACATATTCATTATATACAAGGCAAAATGAATCTAGTAGCCGACGCATTATCTTGGAACCCAAACACAATTCAGGTCGCGGCATTAGACCTCAAAGAAGACATCCCAAACCATGATGAAATCGCAAAAGCACAAAGACTTGATCCAACATGGTCTAAAGTTATATACAAGTTAGAAAGTGGAGATGACATACAATTACCCAATCTACATGTACCACTAGAACAATTCACAATGGTCAATAATACTTTATACAAGATCAACCCAGGACAACCAAATTGCCGAAGAAATAATAACCAAATGGTAGTACCTAATGACATGATACCCCAAGTATTATGAACGATACATGATAGCTCACATACAGGACATCCTGGAAAGGATAGGACATTCAAACTAGCCCAGTTGTTATATTACTGGCCATCATTAAGAAAAGATATAAACAATCATATAGACAGATGCGAATCATGTGCAAAACACAAAAGATACCCAATTTCACCTGCACCAATGGGTAAATTACCCAGTACCACATCAACCATGGGACGTTGTCGCAGTTGATTTACTCAAGATGCCATTATCATACAATAATAACTAATACCTATTTGTGGCAATTAAATTCTCCTCCATTGTGTTAGGGTTCCTAGATAATGCGTCGGCTACTAGATTCATTTTGCCTTGTATATAATAAG
Organism: Coenobita brevimanus; assembly: GCF_032717465.1. Taxonomy (NCBI): domain Eukaryota; kingdom Metazoa; phylum Arthropoda; class Malacostraca; order Decapoda; family Coenobitidae; genus Coenobita; species Coenobita brevimanus. The sequence continues at coordinate 6,900,051 of NC_137052.1, read as the reverse complement.
TATGTACGTTGTAGTTTTCGACTGTACATTTCCATCTTGCTCTCCTCCCAGAGAGAAGTTTTTCTTTAAACATACCCACCAACGGTTTATGGTTGGTAAATAAGTGTATTTCATAACCATATACCAAATCTTGAAACTTTTCTAATGCAAAAACCACTGCAAGTGCCTCTAAGTCTGTAGTGCAATAATTTTTCTCTGCACCTTTTATTTGTCTGCTGGCAAATGCAATTGGTTGATTCTGTCCTCTTTTATCTTCTTGCATCAGTACAGTCTCTTCGGAGGCATGGGTTTGTATCCCACTGCTGCCACCATTTATCATTGGAATTCGTAGCCACTATTTATATATATGTAACTCTTTAATCTTGTAATAGGTGGGTCTTGAGTTTTGATTAAGTTATTTTGGTAACTGAAGAGCAGGAGGAGTTTGTCGTTACAATATTACGTAACAATTCATACAATGTTACAATTATGTAATGACAAACGATTGCATTATGTTAAACTTGCTACAATTATGTAACTACAAACGATATGTAACAATTCATACAATGTTACAATTATGTATTACTGCAATGTTACTACAGTACTACATAACAATTCATACAATGTTACAATTATATATTACTACAATGTTACTACAGTATTACATAACAATTCATACAATGTTACAATTATGTATTACAACCACAGTGTTACTACAATATTATGTAACAATTCATACCATGTTACAGTTATGTATTACTACAATGTAACTACAATATTATGTAACAATTCATACAATGTTGCAGTTATGTATTACCACAATGTTACTACAATATTATGTAACAATTCATACAATGTTACAATTATGTATTACTACCACAATGATACTAGATTATTATGTAACAATTCATACAATGTTACAGTTATGTATTGCTATAATGTTACTACAATATTATGTAACAATTCATACGATGTTACAGTTATGTATTACCACAATGTTACTAGAAAATTATGTAACAGTTCATACAATGTTACAATTATGTATTACTACAATGTTACTACAATATTATGTAACAATTCATACAATGTTACTACAATTCTGTATTACCAGAATCATCACACAAGTTAAGTGAAATATTAGACATTATTAAAGGAATAACTCCATATGTAATGTAATGACCTAGCAGTATTACCATTGCACAATGATATGTGTATGTCTGTTATACATACACATCTTACAATATGTCATACAATAACCAATTTAACCATATTGCATTTATTTAATTATGTATACAATTTGTTTAAAATGTAATAGTACTGGATCACTGCAATATTAACATGAATATTATATCTATGCAATATCATAATCAATGTTATGTATTAACCCCTTAAGACCGCAATTATTTCAGGCAGGGTACCTCCCACAACCGCAATTCGGGGGTGTTTTGGCGACTTTCACCATGGGCAAATTGACTGTGTTCTGGCTAAAGAGGAAGAATTTACACACCTGACAAAGCAATCCCCACCCCCGTAGACCTAATGGTTACCGCACAATCGCGCGTCAAAGTTCAATAAAAGTTTATGATAGTTACCCCTCGAAAACAATCGAAAACATGAAAATTTTGATTACCTATTTTTCTTATTGAAACAGGTCATTTCAAAGTGTTTTGGCACACCAACCATGAAAGCAGGTGTATGTACAGTAGGTGTGGGGAGATTACTGGACTGAGGGGAGATAAAGTAGGCTGTGGAGAGTAGGCCTATAGGTACTGGGGTTGGAAATAATCAGATTTTCGCATGAAAAGAATGCACTTCACTGTGTTCTGTAACATCTACCATGAAAACAGGTGTGTATGTAGATGTGGGGAGATAACTAGTGTGGGGAGTAGGCCTACAAGGCCAGGGTGGTATTTGGGGAGAAAAATTTTGGCAACAACCAAATTCTCTTGTGGAAACCCTCTATTTCAATGGGATTTGTCATACCAGCCATAAAAACAGGTGTGTATGTAGGTGTGGGGAGTTAAAACAGGTGCAGGGAGTAGCCCTACAAGGCCTCGTAGTCATTCCAAAACTAACACAGATGCATATAAATATTTATAACCATCAAGGACATCAAAATAAAGTTGAATAATGCTATAAATGCATGCATAAGAAAGGAAAAAAAACAATAATTTGTTTCCGATTTGTCTTTTTACTGTCCCAACTTCCCGTTACACATTTATCACACCATTACAATTATCACATTATCATTACACTTCATCACACTTATCATTACAGTTTCGACAACAACCAAATTCTCTTGCGGAAACTCTCCATTTCATTGAAATTTATCACACAAGCCAAGAAAACAGATGTGTTTGTATGTGTGGAGAGATGAAACAGGTGCGAGGAGTATCTCTACAAAGCCTCATAGTCTTTCGAAAACTAACACAGACGGACACTACTCAGAGGTGCTAATCTGGGCAGGTAGGGAGAATGAAAAAAATAAAATAATATAAGATGCATCGTATGTAGTACAACATACAGCATTCTCCAACTACGTATGTACAGAAACTGGTAGGTACGAAGTGAGAAATGAACAGAGTGAGGTGTAAAAATTTGGGAAGAAGTAGAAAATAATATGAAACAGGTAAGTACATCAGGCCTGACACTCGGGGGCCTGATGGGGGTTGGAAGGGTAGTGAGGGACAAGGAGGGAGAGATGGGGTGGGGTTTGGGGGGGGGGAAGAGGCTAGCAGGGAGGGAGGAGGGGCAAGAGGGGGTGGGAAGGGACGCAGGTTGTTGTGGGAGGAGAGATGCAGTTGTGTGGAGGGGTGGGAGAGTGATGAGGGACAAGGAGGGAGTGAGGGAGTGGAGTAGAGGGTGGCATGGAGGAGGCTGAGAGGGGGTGCCCACCCACCACCCGGGTTGGTCCGATCCCCCCTGACCCCACATCAGGGGTGAGTTCTCACTGGCCTGAAGCCATGTACGTCATAATCGGGGTGGAGCAAGTGCTCTGCAGTTTTTTACAGGCCGCAGTCAATTGATGCGATTAGGCATTTTGGCATAAAATTCAAGTCGCATCAATTGATGCGATTAGGACTTAAGGGGTTAATAGATTAGCATATGTCAGTGATGATTGCTGTCGGAGGACCGCCAGCTGCGTGACCGAGCAATGTCAAGACTCTAAAATATCTTAATACATAATAGCTAGCAATATACATATATAGTCTAGAGATTAGGTCAATGTCAAACCTAGGGGCCAAAAGGAAATGACGTTAGCACCTCTCCAGAATGTCTCATACCAGCACAATAGCCCACAAACAGTGCCTCGTGACCATACACACACATACACACATACACACACACAGGCTTCTAGAACATTTCACGACAGTATAGCACACGTGACACAACCCCTGCTAAACGAGAATGTAGGAATCAGAGCTCAGAAAGGGACTGACCATAGAACCGGCAGGTAGTGGAGAGAGCAAATAAGAAGAGGGGTCCGACTAGACTTAGTCAGTATATTAACCCGAGGCATCCCATCGACACATGGGTACATCGCAACATTTTGTCACAGCTAGTCCCATCGATGTACTGATACGTCAAGCAATTGCAAGGTTCATAATTTGTACAATTTTCAATTTGTGCGCATGATTTTTGGTACATATTCACGGGACACCTTCCTCTATTCCTCAACAAGATGCTAGGCAGGGACAATGCCTTACACCGCATAACCTCCCCCCCCCCACACGCCATTATCTCGGCAATTCACCTGTTACCAGTGACCTGGCCAATAAAGACATTCAGGGCCAGAGTGAATCCCCAATCGATGACAATGTGGAGGACAAAGTTTACATAGCATTAGAGAAAGAAACAGTCAGAAATGATGATCAGGTAATGTCGCCCAAAAAGGTCAGGTATGTTGATGAGTTAGTGAGTGAAACATTGCTTATAATGCCTATATTACTGTTTGAAAACCAATATACTCTCGTACTACATATAAATTCGTACCAAATAAATAAATAAATATCGTTTATGAGTGGTGTGGAATAGTTACCCTCCCATAGAACTTGTTTTCTTTGGAGCCACCCTGATAGAAAACCCAGTAAGGTAAGGAGGTACTGCTACCTGTATCAAGTATTTTAAACCTCAGGTGAGCAATTTCTCTATGAATTTTCGATGTTTCTCACCGAAAGCGGAGGTTTTAGCAAAAAAAAAAAAAAAATCAAAATAGCTCAGGATTGGGGGTATCGGAGGTGCGAAATCGGTCGGGACGTGATGGGTTAAGTCCCTGTATAATACATACGCTGCTCAACTTAGACTTTCTTTGAAGATAATAAATCAAGATCAACTCCCTGTATTCATCTTTCACTCCTCCTGCTCTTCAGTTACCAAAATAACTTTAAAAAGCTCAAGACTCACCTATTACAAGATTAAAGAGTTACATATATGAGTACACCTCTTCCTGTCCGATCAGCGAAGTTAAGCAATGTTGGGTCTGATTAGTACTTGGATGGGTGACCGCCTAGGAACACCAAATGCTGTTGGCATAACGTTCTCCCTACGTGTCAAGTGGGGTTGGTGGAGAATTAGTGCCCCTCCCTGTAAAACAATTAACTCTAAGCCCTTGGCCACCCCGTTTGGGATACATGGCGTCTGGCAATGAATGAAAAAAAAAATGAATATATATCAATGGTGGCTACGAAGTTCCAACATATAGAGAGGAGATAGGAACTTAGAAAAAGGAGGAGGAATTATAATATTAACAAAGAAAAATCTACAAGTCAAAGAAATAGAACTAGATATACCCTCACAAATAAAACTGATTGCAGTAGAGATTAATACATCTGAGGGGAAATTAATTATGGCAAATTTATACATGCCATCCAGATCAAACACATGGGAAAGAAGTGAATATGAAGACCTGGCAGAGAGTACAATTCAGAGTTTAAGAGCATTACTACACAGAATGGAGGAGAAATCTGAAATATTTATATTAACTGGAGATTTCAAGACAAATATTAATTGGAATACTCTAGATATAAAAAATCAGGAAAGCTGCTGGGACCAAAAGCTCCTGGATCTTGTGCAAGGGTTTTTCTTGACGCAACATGTAAGGGAAAGCACCAGGAAAAGAGGACTTGATGATCCATCAGTACTAGATCTTATATCTCCTAGGCATGAAAATGATCTATCCATCCATCCATAGCCAGACGCCATGTATCCCACACGGGGTGGCCAAGGGCTTAGAGTTAATTGTTTTACAGGGAGGGGCACTAATCCTCCACCAACCCCACTTGACACGTAGGGATGCCAACAGCATCTGGTGTTCCCAGGCGGTCACCCATCCAAGTACTAACCAGACCCAATGAATGATACTGACAATATAATGTACCACCCTCCATTCGGCAAAAGCGACCATGCAGTATTAAATTGCAACTTCAGGATTGCATATGACATGGGTAACAGTAACGAAAGTTACAAAAAGAGCCTAAACTACATAAAGGCAACTATCATGACCTAAAGAAATACTTCTTAGAAACAGATTGGGAAAAAAAAACTTAGAGGACAAGATTTAAGAGTTATATATAGAAAATTTTGTGAACTTTATGAAATAGGAGTCCAAAATCACATCCCTCAGCACAAAGAATCAGAAATGAAAATAAAGAAATGGTTTAATAAAGAATGTAAAAAATCAAAAGAAAAAGGAGACTTGTTGTGGAACAGATACAGAAAACACAATAGTGAGAGGGCATAACAACTATAAACAGGTAAGAAACGATTATACAAGAAGAGAGAGAGACGCCCAAAGACAGTTTGAAGAAGACATCATAAATAAAAGTAGTGATCAACTGAAGCTATTTTACAGTTACATCCGAAGCAAAACCTAAGTAAAAGATAAAATACGCCCCATTACGGAACAAGGGATCATTATATACACAAGAAAAAGATATTTGTGAAGCACTAAACAAGAATTTTCAACAACTTTTTACAGAACAAAATAATTTTGAGAGGGATGATATTGAACATGCATGTCCACACACAGTACCAGATATAGAAGTATCAGAAAAAGAAATACAGGAGTTGAGTAAATTAGGCAAAGGAAAAGCAAATTGTCCTGACAAAATTTCATGTTGGGTGCTACATAGATGTGCAAAGGAGTTAAGTAAACCATTATCTTTAATATTTAAGGAATCCCTGGGTCAAGGTAAACTACCTGATATTTGAAAGAAAGCAAACATTGTTCCCTTATTTAAGAGAGGAAATAGACAAAATCCACTCAACTACCGACTAGTATCATTGACCAGTGTTGTAAGGTACTGGAAAAGCTTATAAGGAAAGTTTGAGTAAACCATCTAGAATACAATATGATAAAAGAAAGGCAGTTTGGTTTTACAAGGGGAAAATCATGTGTTACCAACCAATTAAGCAACAATGACAGAATTGCAGAAGCATTACAGAAAAGAGAAGGGCGGGTGGACAGTATCTATCTAGATTTCAAGAGAGCATTTGACAGAGTACCGCACCAAAGACTTTTATGGAAACTGTATCATCAAGGAGGAATCCGAGGCAGACTGTACTGTTGGATGCAAGATTTTCTCAGAAAAAGGGAAATGAAAACAGTACTAAGGAGAAATTACTCATCATGGAAGGAAGTGACTAGCGGAGTTTAACAGGGCTCAGTGCTGGGACAAATTACGTTTTTAGTGTATATAAATGACATAGACAGTAACACTGGAAAAGAAAGCAATCTAAATATCTTAGCTGATGATGCAAAAATACAAAGGAGAATTACTAACACAGACTCTTGTAAAGAACTACAAGAAGAATTAAATAAACTTCATGAATGGAGTAATACATGGCAAATGGAATTCAGTGTAAACAAGTGTCATGTAATCTAGTTTGGAAAAAGGGAAAAAAAAAAAAAAAACAGATTGGGATAATAAGTTAGGAAGTAAAACCCTACACATATCAGAAAGAGAGAAGGACCTAGGTGTGATTATCAATAATAGACTATCTCCGGCTGACCACACCAGTGAGAAGGTACGGAACATGTATACACTGCATGCAAACATGAGAATAGCATTCACATACATAAATAAAGACATGCTGAGAAAGATAATAATATCATTCATCAGACCATCCCTGGAGTATATATCAGTAGTCTGGAATCCTCATCTCAAAAAACACATAGATGAGACTGAAAAAGTTCAAAGAGCAGCTAGAGGATGGATACCAAGCTTAAGGGATCTAAGCTACGAAGAAAGATAAGAAAAACTGAATCTGCCAACACTACAGGAGTGAAGGAAAACGGGAGACATGATTATGCGATAAAAATGCATATCAGGGAAGGAGAAAATAGACATAAATGAATATATAATTATGGCGAAGCATCAGCAAGAGGACACTGCAAAAAACTGCATAAAAAGAGAGACGATAAAGTCATCATTCATCATCATCCGGACCTCCTTTTCCACCCAAGGTCAGGGTGAGGAATAGCAATGTCCAGACAGCACAAACTTGCCCAATGCAAATAGGCCACACTTCCATTCACTCATCATTCAAGCCCCCGGAATCCTGGCTCTACCGGATACACCAAAAAACATTCACCACATTCTGCAGCTTCACACAAACGTATCTGGTTGAGTCAATCCGGACGCTGCCATGGTCACAAGGGGTGCCAAAATCCCTGATCATGCATTTCTCCTCACAACATTAATCCAGTCAGCTCGATCTCTTGTCAATTCCCTAGCCTCATCGACTTCCAAACCTCTCTTCCTCAAACACTCATCCACCATATCTCTTCACCTTCTCCTTGGCATACGGTACCTCGTCTCCTCGCTCCTTCAAATTCGCTCAGGTAAACCTTTTTCACCACTCTGTTGTTATCCATTCTTTCCAGATGATCATACCATCTCAGGACACTCTCTTCGATTCTGATGTCCACCGACTTCCTCACTCCACACCTTTCACGAATCACACTATTTCGTATCCTATCCACCCTCTGTACTCCACATACATTCCTCAACAGTCCCATCTCCACTGCTCTTACTCTTGACTCTTCATTTTCATGCCACACCATAGTCTCACACCCATTAGTTAGAGTTGGCACTAGCACTCTCTCATGTAAGCCTCATGCAGCTGCAACACTCAAGCCTCTGTTTCTTATTAAGGCCTTCATTGCATCAGCTACTTTTCTTCCTTGTGTCACTCTACTTTCAACTTCTGCACATTTTCCTGTCTTTTCTATCACTGTACCCAAGTATTTGAACACTCTCACCAATTCTTGCTCTCGGTATACTCGGTTCTTATTTCAACTGAACCCCAATCCTGTAACCACTTTAGCCACTTCTTCCTCTTTTCCTCCACCGCTCTCTTAACCTCCTCATCCCACCATGCCGTACCCTTCTTTTTTGTTGATACTCTTGCCACACCACACACCTCTTTAGCATTCCTAACTAAGCAATCCCTATATGCAAGCCACAGGCTGTCTAGATCCAATTCATTCCAGTTCACTGAATCTAACTCGTCCTCTACATTGGTCCTATAATCATCTGCCACTTCTTTGATCCTCAGCTTCTCAACTTTCAGTCTTTCACCCTGAGTGTTCTTCTCTCTCTTGATCCACCTCACTCCTCTCAGCTTGATATTGCATACCCCAATCACATGATCTGACAGACCTCCACATCGTCCTCTCACAGCTCTCGTATCAGCAACCATTCCCATCATCGACCTCTCTACGAGCACATAATCAATCAGGCTTCTTTCAACACGATCCCCGTTTCCTCTATACCATGTATATTTATGTGCATCTTTGAGTTTGAAATACGAATTACAAATGCACAACCTCCTCTCCTGACACATATCCTTTAGTCGATTCCCATTATCATTTTCTCCTGGTACTCCATAACAACCCATTATGTCATCCTCTGGACCAGTGCCTACTCTTCCATTCATATCCCCCATCACGATCACTTTATAGTTCCTGGGCATTTCTCCCACTACTTCACCCAGCTCATCCCAAAACCTGTCTTTCTCTCTCTCACTCCTGTCCTCACACAGTGCATACGCTACAATCACTGCCACTTTCACCTTCTCAAACATGACCTTGACATACATACACCTCGAGCTGACGCATTTGTAGTCTCTCATTCCACTCTGCCACACCTCATTCATCAACAAGGCAACTCCTTCCTTACATCTTCCTCTCCCATTCATTCCCGATCTTATTCATTTCACACCCTCCCACTCCTCCACTTCGCACCCTTTCATCTTCATTTCACACAGTGCCATCACAGCATATATCGCACTCTTGAACACATTCACCACTTCCGCCCTCTTGCTCTCCTCATTCACACCTCTCACATTCCACATGGCCACACGAGTCTGCCCATTTGGTTGGGGCCTTGGGTAGCTATTGGGCCCTCCTAGGCTCTCAGAAATGACTGCCATGATTAAGTGATTTTGGATGGCGGAATCTGGGGGACACTTAACCCTGCCAGAAACCCCGATTATATGGTTACCACCCAGCGTAGTAAATGGTTTCCTGGGTACAGGAAGCCATTTGGCTTGTCACTCAGTGTAGAGCTCATATGGCATCACTCTACATTGAGTGAGTGGATGATGGGCGTCCCCACCTACCACATAAAGACATAAGGAAATTTGGTTTCCCAAATACGGCAATTGATCAGTGGAATGCGCTACCGAATGAAATAATGTGTCCCAAAACTATTCACAAATTTAAGGATATGTATAATATAAATGGTTTAATACACGGGCCAGTACGAGCTTGACTCATTCCTGTAAGGATACAATTAGGTACAAACAATTAGGTAAGAACACCGACACACACACACACACACACACACACACACACACACACACACACACACACACACACAGTGTGTGGACAATACATCACTTAACCGAAATCTGATATTTTGTGAAACACCAAGACAAAGCTCAGCAAACACTGGCTGAAACAGTATCAAGGAATATTATATATTACAAGTAAATCATGAATTTAATAGGAATAATGAATATTCAAGTGTGTGGTGTGTGAACGTGATAAAAGCAACAGCAGAAGCGAAGTGAACATCGGCCACTGTGCATTGCGCCGTACACTGGCTCTGGCAGCCATTAGTAATTGTGGATGTAGTGTTGCGGATAGCTGGCTACGGAAATCCATCCATCCATTGCCTGACGCCATGTATCCCAAACGGGGTGGTCAAGGGCTTAGAGTTAATTGTTTTACAGGGAGGGGCACTAATCCTCCACCAACCCCACTTGACACGTAGGGATACTGCATAATAATTTTTACTGTTTTTACACCTGTTGCAGATACTTTACATTAGTCACCCAAACTACGTCAAAAAGTAAAATGGGAACGTTGATTATATACGCAGGATGTAATTTTGCCACTCTCCCAAAAACTGATGCTCGAGAAGGTTGCAACCCCCCCTCCCCCCACTCCCTTACTACGCCATTGTATTTAGCTATTTTCATTGAAATCTTCAATAGGGACCGAAAACTAGTTTTAGTTTCTATTAGCAATGGAATATGATGGGAAGCAATTGTTCACAATTATTCTCAGAATAGGACTGAGAGAAAAGGATAGGATATTAAAATTCCTCTGGCCTCACTACTCTCAAAGTAAGTATAGTCCTTTGAAAACTTACAGTTTCCGGTCTCTCCTCTTTGGCTCTTGTACTAGTCCTTTGCTACTGTGTAACACTTTGCAGCACCACTGGGAACGTCAAATGCTCCCAAAATAGGGCAGGCCTTCTGTATGGATAATTTACAGGGTGTTCCTGATACAAAGCCGGAAGCATTGAAGGCTTATGAAGTAGCCAGTTCCGAATGTGGGAAAGCAAACTTGCTGTTACAGAGCTGGAATACAAATTCACCACTTTTAAAGAATAGAATACAAGAGGACTCTCCTAATACTGGCATTCCCAAAACTCAAAATGTGTTGGGTCTTAACTGGGATACAAAGGTTGATGAAATAAGTTTAAAACCAGTTAATCAACACTTACCAAGAGGTCCTTGTTAAGTCAGGTCTCCATGTTATTTGACTCACAAGGATTAGTCAGCCTCATAATTAGGAGTGGCAAATGTTCAGTACAAGACGCTTGGCGAAAAAAAGTTGAATTGGGACACTGATTTAGGTGAAACGTATGTTGAACAATGGGAACAGATTAGAAAGGAAGTTGAAGAAGCATCAAGCATATGTATTCCCAGGCAGATAAACAGTAACGAACATTCATATTTGCATATAATTTGTGATGCTTTTCAAAAGGCATATGAGGCAGTAGCTTACTGTGCAGCGGGAGGGTATAGTAAAATTATTATGTTCAGAGTTGCACCAATTAAAGGATGAACCCTACCTCGAATGGAATTGGCTTCCATAGAAGTAGGAACTGAACTGGCCAGGTATTTAACCACTACCCTTGACACTCAGTCTGTGGATAATTATATATGGACTGACATTGAGATTTGTCTTTGTTGGATAAGAAAGGAAGAGAGTAAAATTGTTTTCGTCCACAATTGAGTGAAGACTGTCTTCCAGATATAAATTTATGGATGCATCCTCCAATCAAAACCCAGCTGATCTCTCGAGAGGCTCAAGAGTAAAGAAGTCGATCCGAGATGACTTGTGGTTTAATGGGCCTAAACGGTTATATATTAAAGAATCGCCTGAGCAGAACAGTATAAAGTTGCTGAGGTTATTTTGTAAACCCGGATCCTATAGTATCTGGGCCAGATGTGATAGATCATCAGTAGATTTTCATCAAAAACACAACTCCTTAACACTACTAAATTAGTTGTAAGACTTTTATATAAGAAAGTGGCGTTTGAGGAATTTGAACCCATGGAATATTGGGCGAAAAGGTTTTAAAGAAAATATTATGGAGAGATTTTTGACCTTTTATGCCAAGGCACTAGCAGCAATAATACGCTGATAAGAGATTTAGGTTTGTTCTTAGACGGAAAGGGTCTAATTAGATGCCGTGGCAGAATCGTAAAGGCTGAATTGCCTCTCCAAACAACACATCCTATATTGTTACCAAAGAATGTTTTGTACAAATAATTGCTAAGGAAGCCCATGAGTTAACTCTTCGTGTCCCGCAGACCTTGGCTCGAGTCCGAGAAAGGTATTGGATTCCAAGGGGTAGACAGTTGCGAAGAAATATCTCAAGAACTGCATTATATGTAAAAGGTATGAACAAATACCATATGACTATCCAGGACCACTTTCCACACCACAGGATAGGGTAAATATTAGTCGAACCCACAAGGTAACTGAAATCGATTACACAGGGGCTATATATACATGTTATGGGTGAGTGAACTCCCCATAAGGTGTATATATGTTTGCTTACTTGCAATTGCACAAGGGTAGTCCATCTAGAAATGGCAAAAATTTAAGTTCAGAGACATTCCTGAACATATTCAGAAGAGAAGGTCGTGTCCAAGTTATAAGTGTCAAGGTAACCATATTTCGTTGGAGCAACACCTTTAATTTTAAGTATAATGAATGACCCACAGGTTAAGTCGACCCTGGGAATACTCAACTGTACATGGCAGTTCATAGCTCCTAGAGTCCCGTGGCAAAATGGGTCCACGGAACGAATGATTGGTGTTGTGAAGAACTACCTAAGGAAAACTTTACATAGAAATAAGATCACTAGAGAGGAGTGAAGGACTGTAATAACTGAAATTTAGGCTAGAATTAATGATAGAATTTAACCTATCTGGATGATACTAGCGTCTCAATCGAAGCCTTGACACCAGCTCATATGCTGTATGGCAGAAGGCTCTATCCAGTCCTGTGTGTCGATATCCAGGAGGAAGTAGATGATCCCACAATAGAGGAGAATTAAACTAGGGTGATAACTACATAAGGGATATCAACTTTTGAAAAGGGTGTTGGACACTTGGAATACGCACTGGAATGGTTATTATATATTGAGCCTAAGAGAAAGATATTATGGAGCTCAAGTTGGAAGTAATAAGCCTCATTGGAGATGTGGTCTTAGTGAAAACTGACCAACCTAGATCTCGGTGGCCACAAGCTAAGATTGTTTCCACACATTCAGATTTGAAAGGGATGCTGAGACTTGTCAAGATTAAATGTAGAGGACATGTCATCATAAAAAACAACGACATATTGGTACCCTTTAAGCTGCAGTTAGTCCTGAGATTGTGAATGGTGGAGAACAATTGGGCCAAAATGTGCGACCTAGAAGGGCCGCAGCACAGTGTTCTCGAGACTTGTGGAAAGATATTCTGGCTAGGGGTCATATTACAATCATGATGAATTGTATCATTTTTCGGCCGGCCCTAAATCTGTGGAAACTATTTCCCCTAGAGGAAGATATCCTGTGTGTAGCAGTATATGTGCACTTTTTAATGTAGCTGTCCCTGTTAAAAGCAGGGGAATTCACCAGAGCATGTATTGCATTGGTTCAAAATGGCTTAATAACCCAGGAATTCACTTTATTTTTCTGGTTTTTCGTCTTTATCGTTGTTATATTGCCACCCTACACTGCCACAGACTCCAACAGCAGTAGTACAGTATAGGAAGGATGTTGCCCAATGAGTTGTTCTTCCTATGATTGGCCTTTCGGTGTGCAACAAGACCAGCTGAGGCTTTGTAAATAAACATTGGCTTCTTAAGTTTACAGTTTTTATTTTAGAAATAATTACACTTAATGCTTTTCGACTTCACTAATTTCACAAGAACCGAAGACACACGAACTACAATAATACTTCACTGTTTACCAACAACATTTCACTATTTTCACAAGTACCGAAAATATATAAACTGCACTGCACTGACATTGCACTACACTCAAACTGAACTGAAAACCGACTGAAACTGCTCTAGCCTCTTCCCCATCCTCATAAAGGCATAATCTTCCGATATTCTTAAGTGTTCTACACTTCTCCACAGTTCTCGTGTATTCCCGAGAGAGCAGCGGTTACAACAGTTACCAACTCAGAGGCATCCAAAACATGCCAGAGTTTCTTACACTGCATAACACTCTAAATTATTTAGCAGACAAACTTAAATTACATAATTCAACAAGCAATCACATAAAGAAAACATTATAGAGAAAAAGAGTATCAAAATAATGTACAACTTACAAAATACCTCCACTCACAAACAGAAGGCTAACTGGCAACTCTGACACGCAACGGTAAAATACCAGAAACACTGAGAAACTTCCAGACTACCTAACTATAGTCTCACCAATCTAAAACCAAGGTTTGGGTGGGGTCTGGCGCTGGGTGCAGCCATGCCATACTTCCTAAACGAGCGATGAGTAGATTCTGTTATATATGTAATAGGCATCACAGATAGGTACACACATACTAATACAATATAAACGTAAGTATTCTAGCATATCAAAGGAAGGTAAACTTGTAATGCATATGGCTCTTGTACATCAATAAAGAAACGTGGCATACATATTTTACAGTGTTGCTGAAATAAATGTGGTTACTTTTACCGACTTTCACGGTAGTTCTAAGTTGGGTAAGTAATGTAACAATTACGTTTATAATATAATTTGAAGGAATCAGTAGAACATACGCTATTTTCTTAATAGAAATAAATAAGTTAAAACACTCACGAGCGGCAACATCCAGGCCCATACTGGGAGTTAATCCATTAGAGGGAGATTTAAGCTTCTGTCACGTGCTTCCACTGTTCACTTTGTTATATATATAACTTAAATTATATTTATAACTTAAATTAGTTTGTCTTTACACACACACACACAAAAAAAAAAAAACACACACACACACACACACACACAAACACACACACACAGAAGTGGGTGAAGTCATGTCAGGCCAGGTGGCGAGGTGTGAGCGGACGAACTCTAACGGTGTCAGGTCAGCCACTACCCAGTCAGAGTATAGGAAACAAGGCAACGCTGTACGCCGGGAAATCCCCAGCTGAACTCCACCCAAACCTTGGTTTTAGATTGGTGAGACTATAGCAAATCTCGTTTCTCAACACTACCCTCTTCCTTGTCCTTTGTCATTCCGACAAAACTACATAGTACTTACAATGATAATTAATCCTAATGAAACATCTAACTATACACAAAATAAATCCTTCAACTTATCAGGTGTTCTCCCATGCTGCTTCTGACGATGTCCCTGCCCCTCCAAACAGTCCACTCCACCTGGAATGTCTTGGACCTCTTCCTGATGCACTTCTTCTCTTGGGAAAGTGTCACCATCCTCTTGCACTTCAGTTCTTATGTCCTCCGCAACATCCTCCGCTGTGGAAGAGCACAGTTCCTCGGAGATGTCCCAGCTGAACTAACCTGGCTTATGGTACTACCAGAGACGATTCACATGTACCACCTTTCGGCGAGATGTCCTGCCTCCCCGAATCTCGTACGTTATGTCTGATAGGTGATCCAACACAGTGTAAGGCCTGTCCCATGGGTTCTGCAGCTTTGGTGACTGTCCCTTCCTTCACTGAGGATTGTACTGTATAACCAGACTCGGTCACCATCCTTGAAACTCACCTTACTTGTCTTGGCATCATACTTGCACTTCATCACCTCTCCTGAAAACCTAAGGGCTCCTTGCACTTGATGATGTCCCTCAGCCAGCCTTTCCTGCACATGCTTCCTATATCTGGAGGTGCCTGTAGGCAGCTCTTCACCAGGTGGTCTTCCCATTAACAAGTCAACAAGTAAGCATAATTCATGGCCCAACATCAGTTTTCCAAGGGTGTATCTGTTGGACTCATGGGATGCAGACCGAAATCCCATCAACAACGCAGGTAATTTCTGGTCCAATTCTGTTTGTCCCTTTACACAGTACATGGCTAGTTCTTGTCCTAGGGTCCAGTTGAATTTCTGCACCATCCCATCTGTCTGTGATCTTGGTGGGATCGTCTTGGTTTTCTTGATCCCCAATAACTTGCAGCACTCACGGAACCCAGCAGACTCGAAGTTTTTACTCTGGTCTGAATGTAGCTCTTGTGGCATCCCAAAATGACAGAAAAACTGGTCAACCAACACCTGCGCAACAGTTGCAGCCTCTTGATCGGGGATGGCATAGGCTTCTGGCCACTTTGTGAAGTAGTCCATGACAACACATGTACACCAGTTTCCTCTTTCAGTGAGTGGCAAAGGTCAGGCAATGTCCATCGTAACTCTTTTCATCAGTGCACCCACTTGGTACACTTGGAGAGGGGCGCAAACAGGTTTTTTGGGGTCCCTTCTTGGCACAACATACATCACAGGCCCGACACCGCTCTTCAACATATGACACATGCTAGTCCAGAAGAACCTCTGTCACAGCTGACTTATAGTTTTCCTCACTCCCAGGTGCTCGCTAATGATCTAGTTATGGGATTCACCCAAGATCACAGACCTCATTTTCTTCGGAGCCACCAGTTGCCAGTACTTGCTGAGGCCATTGGGTGTCTCCCACTGACGCTCCAGTAGTCTGTTGTTCAGACGAAGGTACCACTGACTCCAGTAGCTCTTGGTGGCAGGGCTTAAACTGGAAACTTCTTCCCAAGATGGTTGCACTGTACTCCACTGCAGCCACTCTAGCACTAGCTGTAAATTTGCATCCTCCATTTGCATTCTCTTCAGGTCCTCTGCATCTGATCCTGTGTAACCATTTGTAATATGTAGTATGTAAGTATGTTGTGTGTTCTATAAGTGTTCTAAGTAGGGCAATATGACCCAAATCCCTTACCTAATGTCTAGTCTGATTCAAATTTTGCTTACAGACCCAGTTCAGGGGAGAGCACCGGCTGGATAGCAGTTAGTAACAGGATGGAGGCGAGTGAGGATGGAAGTGTACAGCAGTGCTTAACCCCTTAACTGCGGGCTTGTTTTGCTTTTTCTTGCGGCTCCCGTGGGCATATTCGCGCTCCGACAGACTCTCTAAAAATATTTGCCAAAAATCAGTTATTAGTCCTAGAATATTAAGATCACACATGCTTATGGCACATACCTCCAGCTTTCTCCTGGGGTGTTTGTTGAGCCTTCGTCGAGTACCGTAAGACTTGTGGAGACCTCTGAAGTTGGGTAATAAAGCCTCTACTTTACACTTCCCGACAACCCGTAATATGATTACCACAGCCTGATATTATCACTAGAAACACTATTCTATGATTCTCAAATAGTTTGGAATCCATACTCCAAAAAAAGAGAAACGCTGTGAAAGCAATGAAAATTACGAGGGGATATGACCTTCCCACTTCCGATCGTTCGCCGCTGGTGTTCTGTCATTTATTATTCAAAAAAACACTCATAGTTTATATTTCTATTACTATATAACACTTATATATATCTACAGTCTTTATCCATAAGTTTCCTTCAGTAATAGTAGTTTATTGTCACTGTAGGGATTCAATTTCTTTCAGTAAAATACGTAGCATTCACTTTCTCGTCCTGTATACTAGCATTGAGAGTGAATGTCACTTTCACCTTCACTCTCATAACTCATAGTATTCATACATGCTAGAGTGAAACTTTCACTTTCATTACTCCTAGTATATATACTCGTATTCTTATAATACTACTCATTTACATTTCTATTTACGTTCTCTATTTTATTTACATTATTTACATTTCTATTTTATTTACACTGTGTTATGCACTGTCACTTAAAGTAACTTATAAAACTATTTTCCACTGTTCACTTATATTTATATTCATTGCTTTCACTTGCTGTTTACACATTATTTACACATTATTTACAATTTCACTTGCACTGTTTTACTCAATAGAAAGATCGTAGTCACTCTTTTATCAATTGTCAGCCCTTTACTTCTTTCCACACGAGGTTTAGTATGGGGTAAAGGTCACAGGGCCCTTTGCATGGGGGTGAAAAGTCCCTGAAGTTAGCAAGAGCAAACAGACGTACCTCCACATTGGAAGATGAGAGTGAACTGATAAGGGTGGGCCGAGGTGGTGGCCTACCTAGGGAAATGCATTACAACCAACGTTAGCCTCTTGACAGCAGCTAATATATAGCAGTGAAATGATTAGCAGGAAATCTAGACAATACATTATAAATTAGGTAGTTCCAGGTGAATGTAAATATCACTTAGGCTTCTCCCTTCCCTCCTTATATGTATATTTATTACGAAAATAGATTATACGGCATATTTCAAGGGGAAATAAACAGCGAAAATTTGCGAACAAGTGCACGTGAGGTGTTGTCAGGTGATAATTAGCCAATTCCAGGTGTATGGCACTCTCACTTACCTTATTTCTTTCTTGTATATATTATTTGGTATAAGAATAGGGCATAGGGCTTATTTCAATGGATGAAATCAGTGAAAAATTCCAGGGAAGATTTACTTAGCGTAGCAGGGCCGGGCAGGCGAGAGGATAGGGTAATGGAGGGGGCGTAGGGAGGGGAGTCAAGAACGGGGAGAAATGGCTGAATTGTCAACAATGGATGGGAGTACAGATGAGATTAGGAGTGCTGACTAGTGTTGGACATTGACGGTACTGATAGATGATACAAGCCACCACTTGGAAGCTCGGGTGAATTCAAAATAACACAGAATCACAAAAGTGACGCCCCACGGTATGATCCCTTGCTTCCAAGCGTCATGAAAGTGACGCCCCGCGGTTAAGGGGTTAATACATTGTCAGAAAACCACTCCCGGACTTTTAATTCACCTACGACTGACGATCGAGGGGGTTAACACTTGGTGGATAGCAAGTGGGATAAATGTCATTTCACATCTTCTGCGGGCAATCGCGGATTGCCTATCTTGCCCACACCTCTGTTTCTCCCACGACGACACAGCCTATCTCTGCTCCAGCCTCCAGCCCTTTTTGCAATTTTGGTGTGGTTCTCCCATGATTACAGGAACATCCTTGCAGTTTTGGTGTGGTTCTCTTATGAGACTATCTACCCCACACCAACTTCCACCTACTGCCACACCACCATATCCACAGTTAGCCTCCACCACTAACCTCACTACATGCCTGAACTCCCAGTCCTGTGTAAACCATTATTACATTACCACACTGCACGGGCTCAGTGATTTACCATCGTAACCTCAACCAAACCCCCACTACAGGTCCTAGTCCCCAACCGCCGCCTAACACCGTTGCATCATCATTCTCCCCCTGCCAGCCGGCCCTGAGGTGACGCAGAGAGCGTGGCCACTCACAGACAGCTATGTCACACTGTTACGCTCCTATCAGCTTCTTGCTTCGCCCAGAGCCTGAGTGCCGCCCAGTTACGTCACGACCTACTCTGCCCAATTAACGCCTTTGGTGGGAGGAGAGCGTTGCCGGACAGCTGCCCACTACAAGAACTTGCCCTCAGTCCACTTCCTGACCTCGAATGAAACACATCACAAGTATACTCTGAATATTGTGTGTGTGTGTGTGTGTGTGTGTGTGTGTGCATCTCCTTACATTTTCTTATCTCGTGAAATTAATCGATTCCTTTCTACAGAGATGGTATGCTGTCTCTATAGGTTGTGATTATTCTATTCATTTACTCCTGTTCATTCATTACATTCTTCGTTCCTTATTTTTCGTTCACTCAGAATTTCTCGTTCACTCACTCCTATTTCATCCCATTTTCTCCCAGTTACCCTCATACTCCACTGTACATAAAAGCATTCATTCACACTCATATTCATTGTATATAAATCATATTTCTTCATATGCTATAAATAATTTCATTTATTCATTCCTTCATTCATTTATTTAATCACTTGCTTCCTCTTCTATTAATGACTTTTTTTTTAAGGGTAGATCTCTCCCCAGTTGAAACTGACAGTGAAACTGATGATCATGTGTGTGATGATAATGTAACGTGTCTTCGTAGTGGCAAATATTACGATAAAAATACTGCAACTCCTCTAACTACTACTGCGACTACTCTTATTACTCCTACCACACCTACTACCACCTATACCAACCCTACCACTGCTGCTCCTAATCCAGATATATGGACACCAGATACTCTATCATCTTCCCCGTCCGATTCTGTGGAAGTCACACCGCCTTCTCCACAGCCTCTGTCCTTACCTTCTGCTACACATACACCACCACCAACCCCAATATACACCACAGCCTCTACAACAGTCCCTTCTCACGCACCGTCTCAACTTACTACATGACTACTTCCTCACTTTCACAACCTCACCCTCTTCCTACAATGGCGAATCAGAACCCCTAACCTCCCCAGTCCATATATTTGGACAATGCTAACCGCCCCAAATTTACAGGAGAGGACAGTACAGTCTCCATCTACGACTTCCTCAGAGAGGTCAAAACAGACATTCGTAATCGGCAAATCACTACTGAACCCCTAAAAGTTTTATTATCTAATGAGTCGACTACACCAAGCCAGATAACTAATAGAAGCCGCAGTTCGTGAGGGGCACTTCGAAGATTGTCAAATTTTCGATGTATGCCGCCAACAATTAATTCAGCTTCTTTGTTGTCAACACTCCAATGCCACATCTCTCATTGGTTTGACTCATCTCCTCAAACAGACGGAAGAGGATATGAAAATTTCTTTACAACATGAAAGGGTAATTGAAGTGGCTGCTGTGATGAAGGCAACGAGTTCTGAGATGCGCCAATTGTTGCAGGGTACTCAATGGGTGACTGCAGTTAATGGCCAGTTTATGGTACACTAGACAATTTTGGAGATTTGTGGGGTTACCTAAGATATATGAACTGGCTCACAGATCACCAGAGGGAAATAGCCCTCCAGATTGGCTATAATCCCGGTGACAAAATAGTTAACATTGCAAAGCGCATAGTAGAAAGATCAGGATCGAACGTCACTTGCCAGGCCAGTACTCAAACCTCAGCCTCTCACTTCACGGGCAGTACTGCCAGAGTACTGCACACATCCGCCACTTCATTGGATTCCTCACGTTCGCGGTCAACTACGAAAGGGAAAACTAGCAATCGTTCTCGTTCACAGTATCGATCACCATCTAGCGGTTGTGACAATTCTAATGTGCAATGGAGCAAACAATCATTGTTTGTGTGCTGGCACTGTGGTAACGTCGGTCATCGAGAGTCCAGTTGTGCAAGCTCACAGGGACGACAGCACACACCTTCACGATCCCGTTGTCTTACATGCAAATATCATAAGAATAGTACATCTCACTCCACTGATGAATGTCGTTACCTTAAGAGCCGTCATTCGGGGGAAGAGCAGCGCTTGCATTGGAGGAGCATAATGTAATGGCGAAAGATACGCCTGTACCAGAAAGTAAGGTAACAGAAGATCAACTCCCCATTCGCCTGGTGGGACCCATAACTTATTTAGGCTTAGTTATTCTAGGATGGAGCGAAGGGGTACAAAGCTCTTTCTTCATGGAAACCAGATCTATGGTAAATTTTATCACAGATACCTCTCTAAACAGCATTAGGGAAACAACTAAAAAGGTCGGGCTCCTCGAACCACCTGACATTTGTCTATGTGGTGTGGATGGCTCAGAATTTCAGGTCAAGGGAAAAGTTACTTTAGAGGTCCAACTTGATAAAGTCTTAACACCTATTGCCACTGAATTCCACGTCACCAACGATCTTAAATATCCAGCAGATACTCTTATTGGCTTTCCGACAATGGCTCAGCAAGCAATTGTCTGTTACCTGCTTGTCAAAGCATCATCATTATCCGGACCCCTTTTCCCACCCAAGGGCAAGGTGAGGAGTAGCAATGTCCAGATAGCACAAACTTGCCCAATCCAAATAGGCCACACTTCCATTCACTCATCATTCAAGCCCCGGGAATCCTGTCATAGCATAGACATAAATGGGTTCCCAATATCTCGCATGGATTATCCACGTCCGGTACTCTCCCAAATAAACTGAGTTATTCACTCTCACATGACCCCACAATTACCTTACGCTAAATATCTCCACCTACTTCATACAGAGTATTGACCAACACAAAGAGATATATCTTCATTTACACACAAGAATTCCACAACATACACTTTATGCAGTATCTCAGGTGTGCCCTGTTCCCATATATATAACAATTTCAATACAGTCTTCTTCAGTATATACAGCATATGACAGGGACGGGAGTATATTCTCATTCCATAGCCATTCGCGTGACATAGACAGAACCTTATTCTAGTTATACCACATCCGCGTGGCATAGACGAGACCTAGGCTATCTTATGTTTCACTTGCGTGACAGGGAAGGAGGAATATACCACTTATTACCTACTCGTGCGACAGGAACAAAAGGCACTCTTGTTACAGAGTATTCTTACGTGGGCATTCACACTGAGTAAACCCATAGTGTATGCACTCGGTGTATACAGAATCAGACTGGGAGGTGAGGGGAGAATATACGGCGACACAGGAGCTGGGGTGCAACACTGATACTTAGAGTGAGTCCGTCGTGTATTGCACTGAGGGGAGTCACACTGGGGGAGCGACCGTGGGCTTCCCGCTTTGTACTGACACTAGCCGTCAACATGAGTTTCCTTTGGGGCTGTAACTTCACTTGTCCAAGCAAGGGGGGGGAGGGAGGGACAGCATTGGGGACACTAGGAAGGGTCTGCTTTACACAGGAACAAACATTAACACCATCAGGGGACGGAACAACAACCTTAGAGTCTCTTCACTCACAGGTACAGGCAGGGAGGGACACTAAAGTGCGCCAGGGTGGCCCACTATACTGGAAGCCTCAGGTGGCAGCTGGGCATAGGGGGCAGGCCGTCAGGAGTGTGCTCTCAGTGTAGGCCACTGTTGGGATCGCCATGGGCCCTACAGGAGCTGATGGGTTGAGTGGTGGGTGGCCCTCTTTCTATAGGGGCCCTGGGAGAGGTGTGGCCCTCGGGACTGGGGCCGAATAGGGCCAAGAGGCACACAGCTTGGCACCGGTCCTTCATCGTGGTAGGAGTCCTGGGGGCGGCCGGGCCAAGGGTCTGCTGTGGGTCAGGCAGCGCCCTTCTGGAGCCGTGGTCCTGTCTGGAAGGGACACCCATCAGGGGTTTGCTGCAGCCGCCTGCGTCAGGAGCAGTCCTGCGGCTACAGTGGGCAGTAGAGGTGGCTCGCCTGCTCTGGGGGCTGCGGCCTAGCCTAGGGGAGGAGGTCGTCAGGGGTGATCTGCGGACGCTCTCTCTGGGGGAGTCCGGCAATGCCTGTCGGTGACGGGAGTGGAGCCATAGTGACAGGACACCTGGCCTCGGGTTCGTCTTCCCCTGGCTGGTCTCTGGTGGAGTACCTGCGGACGAGCAGTTCCCACTCTCTGGAGGAGAGGAGAGGGGAGATGGGTGCCTCGCTCTGCCACAGGAGGGGTGGACTGAGCAAGGGGCATCACCCTCAATAGGAACTCCGAGGGTCGTGGAGAGGGAGAAACTGGTGGTCTGCTCCCCGGCTTGGCAGGCCTGACGGTCCCTGCCGGAACTCCGGATTGGGGTGCAAGAGGGAAACCCGGTGGGCACTGCCTAAGTTCTTACTCGGAAGAGAAGTGGAAGAAGGTCCAGAGGACGCTCCCTTGGGTGCTGCTTGGCCTGGGGATGATGGGAGGGGGAGACTCTACTGGCTTACGCCGCATGTCCGTTGGTCTCTCTCCTTCTGCCGTTGGGACTGGGGCACCTGTCCCAAGGACGACGGAAGGGGGAGGCCCGGTGGGCTCTCCTGGATAACGCTGCAGCTTCAGTGGAGTCTGTCCTCCTGCCGTCGGGGCTGGGGCAGCTTGGAAGACGACCAGTGGTCTGTCCCACATAGGTAGCTCCGGTGGAGTCTACCCCTGGGCCTGCCTCCCTCCTGGGGAGATCCAGCGAAGGTCATCTGTGGGACGTGCTGGGTCCCGAAGGTGGGTGGCAGAGGGTGGAAAATCGGTGGCCACTCCACCCACAGTAGATCCAGTGGACGCTACTGTGCCGCTGCTCCCCTGGGGTATAGCGAGACTGGAGGCTCCAGTGGAGTCCTCTCCTCTTGTGAAAGCTGATCCGGTGGACATGACATCTGAAGGCTTGCTTGGGACTTGGTTATTGCAAGTCCCACCCTGATTTTAGCGAGTGCTTCCTCTGCCGGAGTGTAGTGCACTCGGTCTGCATACTGCCCCGTGGTCTGGCAGCGCGGAAGAGAGGCGTCGGGTCATGGGGGAGATAAGTCGTTCCTGCCCGGAAGGCTCGGCAGGTGAAAATGCCTCCCCGTCATCTCCTTGTGGGGTGGGGGTCACCTCCCTGAACCCCCCTCCTGGGGTGGTGGTGTCTGGTTCACTCCACTGAGCAGGTATTTCACCTTACAATATACAACAAATATATACAATGCAGGTTATATGGACAATGTCAGGCTTTGGTACACAATAATTACTGCACACAATATGTGCAAGTGTGATCACCATCAGTCAGCAATATTCACTAATAGTACACAGGGGTTATAGGCAGTCTATATAGTCTTTCCCGTACAGTCCTAGTATACTACTCATTAGTTTCAGACTTAGGTAATTCCCACTGTAAACTAGAGGTGCCACTTTGTTGAGTATGGACACTGTGCAGTAAGTCTTCACTGTACCACAGATATGAAGAAGACATATAACACAGACACTGTCAGTCCCTGTTCCATATGGTGACACTGGTATGTCACGGGGTTTTTATATATCACTGAGTTTTTATAAATAAATGCTTAAATATTATTTAATTGATAATAATATTCAATAATATTGAAGAGCAGAGACAATGATTGTCTTGCTACATCAAGCAACGATTACTTTACGCTGGCTTGTGCACGATTCTCTAAGAACGAGAATTTATAAACTTTCTCAACAGTACACAGCAGAGACTAATTGCTCACAAATGCTGAATTAGTACTGTTAGCCTCTGGAGAAAGTTACTTCACCCCTGACAATAAATAACTAATACTAATAATAATATCAGGTCCTTGCTGATGCTTAACTCCTGGCACAACGGATTTTAAGTTAATACAACAAGACTGGTCTAAGTACCAGTTATGAATAGTCAAACGTCTATGCAAGCTAGGAGCTATGTGGGAAATAAGCTTAATTATGGAGAAATGAAACAAGAGTTTACTTTACATTAAGCTCAAGAAAAAGAACTGTTAAATTTATTGATTACAAAAAAATAAATTTAACGTTACAATTCAAATCAATTAAATGAGATCGCACTCACTCACTCACACAAAAGCTAAATACTTACGCCTAGGAAAAACACCTTAACTAAGCTCTTAAAACTAGGATTATACAAAAAGGAAATACCGGTCGATGAATGCTGTGTATCACCCGGGGGTGGGAGTACTGGCTAACTGTACTAGTGGAGCTTGGGTGCTAGCTGACCTCTCACACTTCTTGAGCACAGGACCTTTCTCCGTCACAACAAACACGCGACTGAATTCAAATGTTGTATGGGCAGGACGCACAAGCCACCAGAAGAAGGCGTGGCTAACGGTTGAGGCAAGCAGGGGCGAACAATAAAGAAACAATAGTATCGCTCAGTAGAGCACTTAGTGACGTGCATTAAATCGGTCACTTTTGAAACAGTGACGAATGTTTTGAAAAGTATACTCTGAAATGGAGAGAGAAACGGTTAACTGAGCGATACACAGTGAGTTTTCCACTAATAGTTCGTGGCTTCTCACAAAAAGGAAATGTCGCGAATTTGATTCGTGACATGGTATTACACGATTGGTCTTCTTGGGCTGCTGAAACCTGGGCTAATCATAAGTGGTGCCCGGGCGTAGGAGGCCGGTCATCCAGCGTGCCCTCTCGTAGGGGACACGGGACTACTGCAGGAGGTGAGGTAGTCTGGGTGTGGCTGCGGTCTGGTGTACAGGGAGGCCCTTCTTTGGTGGGGCCCCAACCTGAGAGGTGGCCGTTGGGACTGGGGATGAACAAGGCCAACAGACATGCCTATCGTCATTTGTTCCTGGCGGAGGGTCATTGGCGGGATGGGCTCGGGAGGTCCCGTCCTGGGGTTCTGGGGACGTCCCTGGGTGACTGGGGGCTGTGGTCACCACTGGGCCAGCCCGCCGTCAGGAGCTGCCTGCAGCATCCCTTCTGGGTGACATCTGTCAGAACTGGGTGTCGTCCAGGGACGACCCGTAGAGTGTGGATCCCCTCTCATGGGATAGGGCCCTGCCACCACTCCTCGAACGGCAGCTCTTCGAGGGGACTGTACCTGTGAGGAGAGTGAGAGGGGCATCCCGCTTGGCCTCCAGATGACAGGTGGGCTGAGCCAGAGACTTCCTCCAAAGGGGTAGCTCCAGAGACTGTGTATGAAGGGCGTACAGTGATCGACCCTTCCCCTATGCGTACAGTGGCTGACATTGTGGTTCCACAGGCTCTAAGGGCAACAGCTGAAGGGCACACAGTGGCCGACCCTTCCCTGGCAAGGACAGTGGCCGATACCGCGGTGCTGTTCCCTGAGGAGGAGGCAGATGAAGGGTGTACAGTGGCTGATCCTTCCCTGACGTGTACAATGGCCGACGTCATGGTTCTGCCTTTACCTGGCTTGCTAGCCAACGTGTGTACTGTACAGTGGCTATCACATCCAACCCTGGGCGTACAGTGGCCTCCACCATGGGGCTGGTTGCGGGGGTGGCTGTAGCTGAAGGGCATACAGTGGCCGACCCTTCCCCGGTATGGACATTGGCTGATACAGCGGTGCTGCGTGGGACTGTCTGTGGACAAGTCCCACCCCGATCCTGGCGAGGGCTGGCCCGGTTGAGATGTAGCTGGCCGGGACTACTTCCTTGCTGGTGTCCATGTTGAGAGCAAGAGGGGCGCGGAGTCGTGGGGTACATAGGCACATCTCGCTCGGGCCTGACGCTCTCTCTGTACATCTCCTTGTGGTATCCTCCTGGGGTGGGTGTGGGGCCGTGGGCGACACCCCTCCCTGGGTCTCCTGTGGGGGTGGGCATCTCATTTTTGGTGCTTGTGAAAACAGTGGCAAACAGTGACGGGTTATTGAAGTTTGTATATCATTGGTACTTCAGAAAACGGCATTAAGTGTAATAACTCTGAAGTGTTGTTAAGCATTAAGTGTAATAGCAGTTAGTAAAGTGTGTATAGCTCCAGTGCTTGTGAGAATAGTAAAGTTGGAAAGCACTAAGTGTAACCATTTGGAAAATAAAGACTGAACTTTAAGAAGCCAGTGTTTATTTATAACGCCTCAGCTGATCTTGTGTACTGTACACTTGAAGGCTGACCATAGGAAGAACAACTCACTGGGCATCATCCTTCCTGTACTGCTGTTGGAGCCTGTGGGAGTGTGGGACAAGGACGTAACAATAGTAATAGTTTTGATGCTAGTCTTTCAATAATTATATCGATATTATTATGTAAATATACAAACTATAACATATCATAAATATATTTAGCTTATTCTGACATTATTATGTAGCTTGTCAGTAACTCTTCTTGCAATGATCTAATACAACTTATATCTTCAGAAGTCTGGTAATCTCATATGTATAGCGCTAAGCATGACAAGTTGAATACTGGACAGACAGGTGAGTCAGATGATACAGGTCATCATAGTAGCTAGGTGTCTTATCACAGAGGTACTATCATCCCTCTGCATGGTCTATAGATGCTTTCATTTTATCTTAATACCCAGTAGGCCTGTAATTACTGTATATGATATCATGTATGCTTAAAATACTAAATTATCCACCTCTGATTTTAAAAATAATGTACGGATTTTTTTTTTCCCCCAAGCCCTTCAAAGCTCTGCCTTAGGCTTCAGCATTTCCCATCAATGGTTAAACTCTCACACTTATTTAATTCTGTAGTCCTTTGTTACATTCCTACATCTAGTTTTCTCGTGGCTCTTCGCTTCATCCATATTTTCATATCGAATGAGCTCATCCTACCTCGCGTTCTCTGCAAGCACTGCGTCTTGGATCGGGTTATTTGGGTATCCACTTTTTAAACGTCCCGGGGTGATGCTGGGCAACTTTTCTGTCAAATAACTCGGCTCAGCCTTCTTTGAAGGTTGGTAATACTCATTTCTTTGCTTTGATATTCTTGTGTTGATAATTTTATCTTTTTTCTTGTTCATATTAATAGAATGTAACGTAAGAATTTCGTTTCAAGTATTCTTGCAATTTATGCGTATTTCATGCGTATACAATTTAACGTTATTTAAGTTTAGCTGTTTTAATTATACTTCATTATAACTGTAAGTATCATGAAAGAAGATGAAGAATATAATACCATCAGAGTCATATATGCATCACAAAGTGAACCGACTGAGCCGTAGCCGAAATCTGTTATTCGGTTTATTTACCTTTGCCTGAGCCAAGAAGGTGATGGAGCGCCAGTGTTGGGGACAAAGTCAGAGTTTTATATAGATTGGGGCCAGTCACAGTCACCGCTGAGGAATCTTAGGTATGTATGGTGTATTCCGTGTTTATAGGGGTGTAATGCAGTATTATTTTGTCGGATTACCTGTAATGATCAACGTGAATATTTTTTCGAGCGTTTAGAAATTAATCTCATCGCTAGCTGAGTAAAATGTAGTAGCTTGTGTACTGTTTATATTCAGCCACCCAGCATGCAGGTAGTAAATTTGCATAGCTTTTAATAACACAGATTTCCTGATGATTGTAAGGGTAAATTTTTGGAAGTAACCAACGGTTTTTGAAATTAAAACTTGTTTGTGTTCCAATGCAAAATAGTGTGCTTTAATTAATTCTGAGCTTCATTTTTGGGGGAAAATCCCCCCTTTCAAAATTTGAGTAAGAATTCCAAAAGTGGGTTTATCCGCCCAAATCAAGATCAAGATGAATTGAAAACACACTATACTAACCTAACCTAACCTAAGGTATTACTTTAGAAGTAACCAATGTTACCGATTTTCATTACCGGTATATTACGTCCCTGAACTATTCTAACTAAGACTTACCTTTCAAGCCTACCGGTAGTTTGAGTTGGGGGAGTGAATTTTGTAAGGGTAGTCATATAGTGACAGGTTAGGCTAACGCCTAGTAGCGGATGAATGTTGTGCCATGTTGGCTGGTGCGGGCGCGTGCACTCGGTCTATGTCGGCTGGACTCGAGTGTACTCGGCTGGTACTTTCGTATGTATGGGAGTTTTAAAAACAGCCAATCAGGTGTTCCCGTGCAACAGGGACTTTTGAAACAAGCCAGTCACAACAGTCGTAAGTAAAACCAGCCAATCACTGTAAAGTATTTGTGGGTGACGCAAGGATGCCCAAGATTTGAAAGTCAGTCATAGTCATGGCCTCCGGTGGTGAAGAATGTGTTGTTGATTTCCAAGCTTGTATCGGTTGTAGCAAGGATAACTGGCAGATTACCACAGTAATAACGAAGCATCTATTGAACTACTAAGAAGACACGGGGTTTTGCCAAGTGAAATACGTTGTAAAGAGTGTAATTTGTCCTGCAAAGATCGGGAAGGTAGACATCAGTGGTACTGCGGCCGGTGGAGGAAAAGCCGGAAGAGAAAGGGGAAAATCCAGTACAAATTCACCGTTTCCGATTATAAAGGAACAATTCTACACCCTTAAAGGTAGGTCAGGTCAGGTTAGGTTGTGTTGGGTTAGGCTAGGTTGGGTTAGATTAGGTTAGGTTAGGTAAATTTTTAGAAGTAACCAATGGTTTTTTTAATGCAAATTTGTTTGTGTTCCAATGCAAAATAGTGTGTTTTAATTAATTCTGACCTTCATTTTTTAGAATAGTTCAGGGACGTAATATAATGAAAATTGGTAATGTTGGTTACAGTACTTCTAAAGTAATACCATTGTGAGTATGCTTATTTATTGTTCAGCGACGGCATGTTTTATAGAATCAGAGTTAAACTAATTCTACTGTAAACTGTATATAGTCTTGTGTGGGAGGCTGTCATTAGTGTTATTTTCATATATGGTTCACATCACGTTATTTGCATTGTGAAGATGTACAGCATTTTAGTAGAGTACTGAATAGGTTGGACAAAAGTGAACAGAACCAAATGAAACCAGTGTGGCATTTTGTATTGTTTGTCTTGGTCATACAATTTCATACACTCCATACAAAAGTATGATGTTTAACAAAACAGTCCCAGCTCTTCTGCAGTCAGATGTGTGACATTGGGAGAATTTTTGTACTGTGCCTGGATGGTTTCCATGAGGGCATTACTTATTCAGCCAGTCATGAAATACAGTTTACTTACTTGTTTACTTGTAGGTGTTGCAAGGAGATTCCTCAGTGCAATGGTGTCCCAACACTCCCTCCGAACCCAGCATCCCCGTGTTGCAGGTCCACTTTCTCTGATAATGATTTTGTAGTTGCCCTGTGGAGTGATGTGTATTCCAGTACTGGCTGTTCATCAGGTACCATCCTTAGGAATTCATCTAGTTGGGCTTTGAAGTATTTTGCAGAGTGGCTAATGAGGTCCTGAATTTTTTATGGCAGGCAGTTGAAGATTCTGGGACCGTTGTAGGGCAAACTGGATGAGAGTTTTGATCCTCGCTGGTGTTTGTGATAATAAAATTTTTCTTACACGCAATGAGCCCTCTGGTTATAATGTGGTTCCACCTCACTGATGGTTGAAGGGTTGGGTATGGTAGCTACCAGTTTTTCAAGGATCTTCCATGTATAGATGGTAATGTATCTTTCTCAACATTGCTGCTGAGAGTATAGCCCTTTTTTTTTTTTTTTTTTTTGGTCTGCCCCAGTAGAAGAGTTCTTTCATGTCCTTTATTTGCCTGGTGTATGCTCTCTGTATAGATTCAAGGGCAAGTAGCCTATGTCCATAATCTTATGGGGGAACCATATTTGACTCCAGTAGTCTAGGACAGGTTGGACAAGTGCCATCCACAGAGTCAGCATGCACTCCTCGTGGGAATAGAAAGTTCTAAGGGCCCACCTGGTGATTCTTCTGGCCTTCTTGATGGTTTGCTCTATGTGGTGCTTGAAAGTGGCATCATCACTTAGGTATACCCAGTACCCCAAGGCATTTTGCATGGGGGCTTGTATCAGTTGCCTCATTTTCAGTTGTGAGTAGAGAATTGTTGCTGAGGAGCTCTTAATTGGCACCACTTCTGAGCAGCTGGAACTTGTCAACATTGAATGTCATGTTTTCCCATGCCCAATTGTAGACTTTGTTGAGGTCCTCTTGGAGAAGATCAACATCTTCACTAGCTCCGATTCTTTTGCATATGTAGGTGTCATCAGCGAACGAGGCAAGTGTGGAGAGTGCAATTTCTTTGCCAATGTCCCCTATCATTATTAGGAACGGTGGGGGTTCTAGAACATAATCGTGGAGGACACCACTCACAACCCTGTGTTCTGCTGATATGCCTTCATTTGCCACAGTGGTCTTGGATTTTCTTGTAAGGAAGTTGTGAATCCTCACTCCTATTTTTCCCGCGATGGCTAGGTCTCTTAGCTTGTGCAGAAGAATACCATGGTCGACCATGTCAAATGCCTTATTGAAATCAAGGAAGGCAGTGTTGACATTGTTGCCCTCTGTTAAGTGGTGGAGGGGTTTGTCATGGTGGGTGAGGAGTTGGGGACAAGCAGGGTCTTCCTTTATGGAAGCCATGCTGGCCAGCATTGAAGAAATTTCTTCCATCAAGGAAGGCATAAATTTTATTTCTCGTAACCTTTTCAAAGATTTTTACTGTATGTGAGGTTAGAGCAACTGGTTTGTAGTTTTTTGTTAATCCCTTGGTTCCACTTTTATGAACTGGAGTTACTGTGGCTTTCCTTGCTTCTGTAGGTATTATGCCTGTGTCTAGGGAATGGCACCACTGTAGATGAAAGGGATGTGCCAGAGCATCTGTGCATCTGATCAGAACATTGGTTGGTATGCCATCTGGTCCTGGTGCTGAGTTTGGTTTTAGCTCTTCATTTGTCATGGTCATGTCCTGTTCTGTAAATTCAATGTTGTGCAATATGTTAATGTACTCAGTTATTTGTGGTAAGCAGTTGAAAAAGGTACGGTGTTTGGATCTAGTATTTTCTTCGTTTCCTGTGGTTCGCTGAACACTGACTGGTACTGGTATTGCTCAGCTCAAACTTTACATATTTCTTTGGGATCTTCTTTCATATCTCCTTTGGCTGTTACCAAGGGTCTGACTGGGTTGCATGACTTCAGGAGCCACTTGGTGTAATTGAAGAAGTAGCTGGGGTTCTGTTTGATGTTTGTGATTGCTTTGTTTTCTTCTCATTATTTGCTGTTTATGGGAGTTTTGGAAACTTTTATGTTTCCATCACCTGGGTCATTATTACTGTACTTGTTTTTTTTGTCACACCTTTGGTTTTTTGTATTGTTTAGTTTTGTCCTCTTCCTCATGAGTATTCTTCTGTCCCGGGGTAGGCTCTGGTAGTTCTTGTCAGTCCCTGCATTGTCTTTTGTGGAATATAACTTTTTTCAGATGTGAAATATTGTTGACAATATGGTTTCCACCATACTTACTGTCTGGATCTTGGTCTTGCAGTGTTTGATTTCATTTCACTGTGGCCAAGGAGGACTTCAATCCCTCCCAGTCAGCCTTGTTACTCTTAAGGTTGAGGGTTCTAAATCCATCTTCATTAGCTTCTTGTCTCTGAGTCTCCCTGGTTGTTTTCTTTCTAGTCAGATATTAACACTTCTCACCTTCCTCACCCAATTATCATCCCCCATCCTCTCCACATGTCCAGACCATCTCAATCTACCTCTCCTCATCACAACACCAATACACTCCAGTCCCATCCTACCTCTCAACTCTTCCATCGTAAACCCAACCCCCCCAGACCTTGCACGCAGGGATGCACTACACATTCACCTAATCTTTGTCATTTCTGTATGTCTGAGCCGGCGAATATCCGCCTCCTTTACTGCCCAGGTCTCACTACCATACAGCATTACACTCCTAACACATGCTGCATACAAAGACCCCTTAGCATGCAGGGAGAGCCCTCTCAATGTCAGGAGAGGCAAGAGCTCCCTAAACTTCTTCCAACCACTTCTCACCCTAGTCACAGCTAGCTCCAGCACACAACAATATCTCCCAAATAACAAAAGTCTTCCACACACTCAAGAGATTCACCAGCAAGTTCAATCCTTTCACACCTGAAAATCTCCACCTGCTCTCCCCGACACACCGTACACATAAAATCAGCATTATCTCGCAGTCTACCTCTGATACTACTGCATCTCTTATGCACCCATTATCACAAACACCGCACAAGATGTAATTACTTCCCACACCCTTGTGGCAAACTGCACATGGCCACTATCTCTCGTCTGTGACAGTACCGCCACCAACCCTAGATATCATCACTTTTGTTTTATCTGCATTTACCCTTAAGCCCTTGTGCCCCATACCATCTCTCCACTTCCTGAACCTTTCCTCTGCCTCCCTTTCCTTCTCAGCAATCAACACCAAATCATCGGCATACAGTATCTCCCACGGCAGTCTGTTTCTAAAGTCACTTGAGAGGGCTTCAAGTACCATGATAAACAACATGGGACTCAAAACTGACCCCGGATGCACACCAACATTCACAGAAAACTCATCACTCAAATCTCCATTCACTCTTACATGGGTGTGAGCACTCACATACATAGCCATAACCACCGTAACCAGCCACTCCTCCAAGCCAAGCTTTCTCATTGCCCACTTCACCACCTCCCTAGGAACTCTGTCAAAGGCCTTTTCCAAATCAACAAAAACAAAATACAGATCTCTTCTCCTACCAATATATTTTTCCTGAAGCTGTCGAACAATGAATATGGCATCAGTGGTCCCCCTACCTGGCATAAACCCAAACTGCATCTCATCAATATTCACTCTTTCTCTAATCATACCTTCTAATACTCTCTCCATTACCTTCATTATCTGATCTAAAAGCTTTGTACCTTTATAATTTCCTCTTTCCAGGGCATCACCCTTCCCTAAATACACATTTACAGTTACA
Source organism: Coenobita brevimanus (assembly GCF_032717465.1). Classification (NCBI taxonomy): domain Eukaryota; kingdom Metazoa; phylum Arthropoda; class Malacostraca; order Decapoda; family Coenobitidae; genus Coenobita; species Coenobita brevimanus. Next base: position 6,866,209 of record NC_137052.1, on the reverse strand, counting down.
CTCTTCGGCCAGTCATCTGGGACAACACACTCATAAATAACCATATTTATCAGGTCAGTGACTAACCTCACCCCTATATCTCCTGAGGCCTTCAACATTTCGGCAGTCAACCCAGACACACCTGCTGCCTTCCCCACCTTCATCCTGCCTATTTCCTCACTCACAGTAGCAGTTTCAATCAAAGGCCAAGGACCAAACACTGGATCTGCTGGCTCCAAACCTTCCCTGTCCCAGTCAAACTCCTCATTCAACAACCGGCTGTGATGCTTTCTCCATGCATCTTTATATCCTCACTGTTCACCACTAGGGTACCCTTCATTTCTAAAAAATTGCTGTGGCCTGTCTTCGGGGTAGTTTGCTCCGGACACTGCTGAGGCCTGGGTGCAAGGAGTTGTGGTCTTTTGGGGGCCTGCTGGCGCAGCGAGTTGTCTGGGGGCTCTTTTTGTTCCTGTTCTCACTGGTCCAATCTGGTTCCACAAATGTGTGTGTAAGTGCAGTCTTTATTGAGGCATATCTGTCTCTGCACTGAGAGTCAGCAGAGGACTGGGTGATAGTTTGGGCATTCTCTTCTCAGTTTCAGCCTCGTTTTCTTCTTGGGCTGTGGTTTATCAGTCTTTGCCTTGGTTTGAGATGACTAAACTTACAACCTTTGCCACTGATCCCATGTTTGCACATTCCCCTCCTGTAGCATCGACAAACACATGGGTTCCCTTCATGCGGAGGTGAAGAGGTAATTACTTGGCTTGCCTGGTTGTCTGTCTGGGTTTCTGCTGCTGGTGAGGTATTACCACCTGTATTTTTTACAGTATTTTGTGTAGCTGCTAGAAGGCTGAGGTTTGCATCTTCTGGTGTACTGCTAGGGCCACCATTTTTTTTTTGTTACCCCAGGCTCTTGGCTTTCAGTAGTTTCAGGTGTATTTTCTGCTGATCCCTCCACTTGTGTTTTTTGTTCTTCTTCCTCAGCCACCTTACATTCTACAAGCTCTTCAAGCAAATCATTGTAGTTTGCGTGGGTTTGCTTAGTACAAGGCAAGCACATGAACTCCTGTTTGTTGTTGTCAGGATTATAATGAAGTAATCGGGCAATAGTGTGCATGTGTAATGGCTCCACATTTGGCAGTTACTACATTTGATACCGGATTTGCAGTGGTTCTGGCAGACAGTGCAGGGATATACATCACTTAGTTTTAGAAAATAGGTTAGTTTCAAGAGTATTACGTAAGAAATATAAAGTCCAGATTGATCTATAGCTACTACTTAGTAATGCTTATCAATAGATTTCCTCTGCAAAACCGGTACCTTCTCTGTAGGACAGTCAAACTTGTACTGTTGATTGTTATGTTACATTACTGTTAATCACAAATAGGCTTAGTTTCCAAAACCATTATGGGATATTTATGAATCTTGGCAAGGTAATACAAGACATTATTGCTGTGATTTGAGCTGTTTCCTTATAGACCCACTCACCTGGTAGGCCATGACCTTGCAGCAGTCAGACAGATGAGGGAAGGTGAACAAGCATACCTATTTCAAGCTTACCTATTTCTAATGCAGGGGAGGTTGAGATATCTCTAGTAGGGCACCCATCTTGGGTTCATTCTTGAGTGTGAATTCATTTTGCTTTTACAGTTATTAGAATACCATTTCATACATTCTCTACTACATTAACCCGCTGTGTCCCAACCAGTTTTTCACCACTGACCCACCCAATCCCAGCAGATTTTCGAAAACCTTTTTTTTTTTGGCTAAAACCTCCGCTTTTTATGAGAAACATTGGAAAATGCCCCCAAAAGTGTGCACCTGAACTTAGAAGTGGTCTAAACAGGTGACCCTTTTAAACACCTGGTACCATGTTCTCCGGAGCCGCGCTGTGGTTGTCACATTTTCTTTGTAGCTGTAACTATTTCAAACGACTCAAAATAGGCAGATATGTGTTCATTTGGTACAAATTTATATGTAGTACAAGAATACAGTAATACCTCGATATACAATACCCCTAGATGCGATACCCTGGCTTAACAGTGGGGGTAGAAATTGCACCATTCCCTGCCTAACGATGGCCAAACCCCGGTTTAATGATGGGTTTTTATTTTCCTTACTGATTTTGTTGATATTTTAGACTAAAATTGTGTGTTTACGTTGATTTATAAACTGTTTTTAGACTTCGATTAATGTGTTTTAGCCATAGGCGGGGTGAGCATTGTCATTTTGGGGTACAGTTTACTAAGCTTGATTTTTTCCTCCAGACTTATATTTGATGAAATTCAGATCTGATTTGTTGGTTTTAGTGAGTTAGGCTATTTACAAATAGTAGCCTTAGGTTATCACCCTTTGCAGGATTGTGGTGTCTGGCAATAGATAGATAGATAGATAGGTTAGCTTCCTTGACAGCTGTTAGGCCATTTAGATTGCCTTTAAACTTTTTTTGGGCTCATCTGGTTGGGTTTTGGACTTGGTTTGGAGGGAAACCCAAAGTTGGTAAACGGTCCACATTGAAATACTGTACATGTTAAAAATACCCCGATGTACGATACGTTGCCTAACAAGGGGGTTTTACATAACCAATTAGATCGTTAAACTGGGACATGCCTGTATATTAGTTTTCACACAATAATATTGGCGATATAAGAGTTTTTTCACTAACTAAACACATCAACATACTGCACCTACTTTGGCGACGTTACCTCCTCATCAGTTTTGCTCGTTTCTTCCTCTAGTGCCACGTAATCTTTGTCCTCCACATTGTCATTGATTGGGGAACCACTCTCGCCTTAAATTTCGTACCGTGGCGCGACATGTCTTCACTGGCTAGGTCACTGGTAACAGGTGTGTTGCCAAGACAATGGCATGCTGGGGGGGGAGGTTATGCAGGGTAAGGCAGTGTCCCCGCCTGGCGGCAGGTAGAGGAAGGTGTCCTGGGTCTACATACCAAAAATCACGTGCAAAATTTGAAAAATGTGCAAATGATGGACCTTGCAATTGCAAAATGTGTAAACATGTCGTTGGGACTGAGCTTGACAAAACTCTCAGTCACACACACACAATTAACCCGTGGATTGCGAGCCACAGCTCAGGCTGGGTAATGTCTCGTTGTAAGCCACAGCTCAGGCTGTGTTAACCCTCCAATGGCCGTGCATTACTGCTGACTACTCCACCCCTAAGCAAACTTATGCATGACACTACGCAAAGACGGGAAGAGAGTTTTTTTTTTTTTTTTTTTCCCCACCAGATGATGCTCGGGATGTTTATCTTCATGTTTATAATAAAAACTAAAAAGAAAAGAAAAATCTTTGTTTCACTACTCCTCTATGGAAACTTATGCATGGCCCTACGCAAAGATGGAAAGAGATTTTTTTTTTTCTTTTTCCACAGATGATGCCCTGGATGTTTATCTTCAAGTTTATAATAAACAACAACTGTTATTATTATTATTATTATTATTATTTTTATTTATTTTTTTTTTTTTCACACCACAGGGTGGGATAAAAAAAGGTAGCCTAATTGCGCAATCCACAAGTTAATTATTGCCTTCTGCTCATTCAGTTTACCACCCATCCTTCTTATCACTGGCCATGTGTACCTGTAGATCATTTTGTGTCTAATGAGGGTAATGGCCATCACCAATCCCCTCCCTGCCCAAATATCCACTAGAGCATTACCATTCTCTTCCACTTCTGCAGGCACACCTCACTCCCCAGCTGCTCCATCCATTATCCCATTCCCTACATTTCCATTCATGGTTTAATCAAAAACACTCTCTCTCACTCATCTAAGACTTTTCTGTGCATACTTCCACATTTGCCCAGAGCTCTTCTTTCACCCTGCTTGCACTGTCTTCTGTAGGCACATATACTCACACAGTTGCCCATGCTTGCATTCTTACTTTCTATCTTACCCACACAATCCTTGAACCAACTGATCCATACTCTCTTATATTCTCCTTCCATCTCTTGGACACAACGATGCATACACCCTCCTTTTCCCTCTCATTCTCACCTACTCCTGAACATATACCTGCTCCATGCTCCCATTCTCTCACACTTTCATCTCTTCACTTTGTATTAGTCAGTCCATGTATGTCCACCTTTGCATCCTCAGGCACCTGGCCAGTCTCACTTTCTCTCACCTCATCATTCACACCCCTCACATTCCACGTTGAAATAGACACCATGTCCTTTTTCCACTTCTTTGTCGTCACCTGTGGGTCAGTAGTCCTGGTCTGAGGCATTTTGTTTGTCTTTAGTTACCTTTATGACTATTTAGATAATTTGCGGTGTATTACTTTGTTAATTGGGAACTTGTTTTAAATAGATGCAGGCGTTCGGGTGGAAGAGAAAGTGTGGGTTAACAAAACCTCAACCCTCCGCCTTCTCTGAAGAAAACACAGAAGAGAGAGATGACACACAGGACCCTGATGTGGACTGGTTAACCGCTACAAAGCGACCTAAGGTATGACTGTTGGAACTGATACTCAAAGGCTTCTGTGATTCAATCTTAGGCTTAGCTGAATTTAATCATCTGGCATTAGCAAGAACAGATTATCTATACTACAGTAGAGTTGTCCTGACCATTAGTGGCTTAAGGGTAATAGGCTACTATGATGCAGATGAATAAAATTATCTGGCATTAGCTAGAATAGGATACTAGAGCTGAACTAAACATGAAACTGTTGATTAAATTATAGGAAAATAGTTAAAGCACAAGTTGATACAGTGTTTCTTTCTGTCATGAGTGTCACTCATAACTTTTGAGTGTTGCATCCTCACGTGGTTGCATTGTCTAATTCCACGTGTATTAAACACTCAAGAGTTAAAATTCGTCAGTAATCATGTTTTCTGGTCTTATATAGTAATGCATTGATAGATGAATATTTATATGTACTATATATATATATATATATATATATATATATATATATATATATATATATACAGTATATGCAGTGTGTGTTTATAGTGGTATGTGCATATCAGAGAAAGGTGCGCTGGAGAGAATGTAAAACCTTAGTATTGTCGTATTTTGCTAGTGAGCTTAGGGATGTATGTAATTAAAAAATCTTATTTTTGCTGTTTCAATTTGATTTACTTTGTTTTATTTTATTTTTTGAACTGGAAGCATTAGATACATCTTTCATTCATCCCTTCATTATCTTTCCTGAGTTGACTAAAACTGGTTGTAAATAAAAAGATTAAAATAATACAGTACATTATTGGACAGTTGGGGTTAAGATGAATGAAGTACACTACATCGCACTTTCACTTCAGCTATACACAAGTGCCACCACATCCCACCATTCCTCCTCCTGCAGTAACTAATCAGTCAAAAGCCACTCAGTCTAGTGAGTCCTTGTTATACAGTTGCTCTCTTACTTGCAGGCTTACTTGGTACTGAGAGTTGATGCTTAAGTCAAAAATCATTTGGCTGCTTTTGCTCTAACTGGACCTAAAATTGCCATCTATCCACTGCCAAGTTGTAACAACAAATCAGCTCTGAATATGATGCTAGTCATGAAGAAATGCCATGGAAAGGATGTGCAGCCATAGTATTGTCCTTTTTTGCTACTGACCTAATGAAATAAGCTGCAAAAGGATGAAAATCTGGGCCAAGGTAAGGTGAAAAAAACATAGTACTTGAGGCTAGATGTGTACATTACAAAGTATGTTCACTGGTAGAAACTGAAATACGGTTGTTGTACCAGTTGATTCAAATCAGTTATTATGTCAGTTTGAGGAGGTTTAATTCTTTGAACTGCTGTACAGTACTGTATATTGTGGATTTTATGAAAATGTAACTCATAAATGTTTCTCATAAAAGTTTGTGACTCCAGACATAACTTGAAAGCCTGTAAATAGAGTAGCAACTGCATATTGTTGATGTTTTCCAAAATATCAATACTTTCTTCCATACAGCTGATGTAATAAATTAAGAAATCTGTCAGTTAAGCTTTATAGTTATCAGTGCAACTTTATTGGCCATTTTTATTTGTGAAACACTGTGGACTTAAAAACATAAATTAATGTAAAAAAAAATGGCATATGACAAGGACTTTTGTACTTGTGTGTTGTGGCTGTAATGGTCTGTCTTTTGTATGTATGCAGTGGTATGTTTATATTTCAGTTGTATACCATTTGGTGTAAGTTATGTGTGGCACAGTACTTTCTTCAGTTTTGAATGTTTTGTTGCTGTACTGATGATGAGGAAATCAGAAGATGCATCACCATGTTCAGTCTTGCTTGTTACATGATGCTTAGTTCACTGAATGGCCAGAGACAAAAGTATGCCTACTGTTTCACTGTATCAGCTTGACAAGTAGGGCATGTCTTACTTTTATCCCTGATGCATCATATCAGAGAGAATCATCAGTGGACACAGAAACGTACAAAGCCTTCCCCAATTTAGGAATATTAGCCATCAGAGGAGATTAGAAGAGGTGAACTGTATGCAGACTTTTGCCCCCAGCTTTACATGACAGTCTGCATTCTAAACCAGGTTCATTTATTTCATCCATCCATTCATCATCCAATCCTACATTGCCCCATGAGGAGCGTAGGAGCCTGGGGCTAGGCAAGTTGGCCCTGACGTTTAGAAAGAATTAACCAAAGTATACTAAAGGTCAATAAAATCTCACTAATTATTTTGTTTTTAATAATGCCAAATAATGCAAGTACAGGTCTCTATAGTACCCATATTGCTTAAAAGTGTGACTTTGTTTTAACCAAGCTTATATTACAGATTGTATGCAGGTACTGTACTGCAGTATATTATACAGTGCAAGTGTTAGGGAATGTAACTGACGTTGACTTAAAAAATTATTAGTGTCAAAATTTTTTTGTCTGTTATGATTAGATCATTTAAAATTAGTAAATAGTATTGGAAATATAGCTGCTTAACAAAGATTCTTCAAATACCCATACACTTATGGATGTTTTATGGGATGTACAATAGTGGATAGAAGGCGAAAGGTGCAAAGTCTGTCCCATCCTTACTCTACAGTGGGTTATTTCCTTGCAAATTGAGTTGTTGATACATCAGTCTCTGTATAGGCTGGGAAGCTACCTTATGTCATTGTTTATTTCATTTATTTTTATTAAATGTTTACCCCTTCATGGTGTATATTCTTTGGAAAATAATATAAATCATAATGAAATAATCCTGGCATTTGTTACATTGCTGAAACTTGATATGACAGGGTTTGTTTTGGTGTTTGGTGGTTTCTGAGGATAATTTTTTCAACATGATTTGCCAGAGCAGTATACTCCCCTCAGAATGATAGAATATTAAAGTAAGAATTAATTCATTGCTGAAGTCCGTTTATCACTCTCTATTCTAGTCTTATAATAGGATCTGCCACATGCAACCTTGGCATCTTCCTGACAATCATGGTGTAATGGATGGTATGATGGGAGTGAAATTGACACATGAACTACAGTACCGGTACCTGAGCTACAGAGTGTCACAGTGTCCCACTACTCCTACGGAAAGTATTTTTGTTGAAAATTTGTATTATTATGAAATGAACATAGTTTCAGTGATTAGAAATAGGCAAGTGAATGTGGAATTAAAAGAGTCAGTGCTTGACAGTTTTGTGTTCCCCATTCTAAATGTATGGAAGCGAAGCTTGGACTGTGTTGGAAGGACACAAGAGTGAGAGCAGTGGACATGAGTTATTTGAGAGGAGCATTTGGAGTTATATGGAAAAACAGACTGACAAATGATGAATCAGAGGAGCGTTGTGTTGTGGATTCGGATGTGTTAGAATGCTTTAGGAGAAATACATTGAGGTGGTTTGGCCATGTGGGGAGGATGGAGAGTGAAGACCAGCTTGGAGAGTGTATGTATGTTGGGTGAAGGGGGAGAAAACTGAGGACGAGATGCAGGGTTGGAGTGGAGAGGTATATATAAGAGAGGGGGTGTAAGTTGGGGGGAGGGCAATGAAATGGTAGGGGACTGGGTGACGTGGAGGTGATTTGTTTGTGGCACCTATTACAGGATTAAGGCATCTGGCTATTGATAGTTAGACAGACAGACAGATATAGTTGCATACACATACAAAATAACATCATAGACTAGTAAAATTTTTGGAAAAGATGGATATTTAAGCTGAATGAGGCATTCTGGGGGGAAAAGCAAGCAACTTACTTTTTCTTATGGATTTTGAGGTGCTGAATACGACCAGGGGTGTTGCTGAGCGATATTTTGCTATTTAAGGGGTGAAGTTAAAGGTCAAAGGTTATTTGGTGAATTGCGGGGTTTCCCGTTATATTTGAGATAAGGCACTGCTAAAACCAACATAACTCCATCAATAATGCAGGTAGATAAGTCAGTTAGGTCTCATATTGTAGCTAAGGAAATTCTTTATTTAGTGACATGATCATTTAATGATTTCTTTCCATAATATGAGTACTTAAGGTCAAAAACTTGCATGAACCCTTGGAACCTGATATTTAGTCCCTATCTTAATTTTGATCTCCACTGACTAAAAACCTGACAGTATAATGTATTTGTCCTAGATTCATTTGAAAGACTAATGATGTGGGTAGTTTTTGCACTAAAGGAATCCATGATCTCTCATACAGGGACTGTGATACAAAGGTTCAACTTCCAAACTCCTGTAAATTAACATACAATTGCTTTTGATAAAGTCTGTATTCCAACTGATAGCTTATATTACACATCACTGTACTGCCTGCAGTGCATCTCGCCCTCATTACATCTGCAAGCAGCTGTGCAAGGAAGGCTTGCCCTTTTGCATGAGCACTTGTGAGTACTGCAGCCCTTGGTTCATCCTCAAGAAACAATGTCTCTACATGCTCTAAGAATAGGAGAAAGTGTAGTCAGGACTGTTCTCAGTTTTCCATCAGTATCCTCCCAGTCACAGGTAGTTGGCAGTGGCAGTGAGGGGATGGAAACATGTGCTTGTCGCCATATGAAGCATTGAAGATTGGCCCTTTGTATATGTAACTTTGCTGCATCACTAGTTGGAGATAGCAGGCGATTTCAACTTAGAGAACAGGTACACACGTCCCTTATCACATGTGTTATGTTGGACTTTGTAGACTTTGCAGATGAATTGCTCTGCCTTACGAAGCCCTTCATCTGAGATGGTGCCAGTGGTCCCCAGATCCTGCAGCAGGTTGTGGTTTTCTAGGAACACAGTCCAGACTGACCTCTTAGAATGACACATGAAATAAGACACAGTGTCACACCTAGTTATTGCGTGGTTTACAAGGAGTTCTTAGAGTGTTTGCTGCTCAAATGCTAGTGATTTATGAATCTCATGAATGGGGATGTACTTGGGCTTTTTCGATGATCCAGCCTTCTCCCATAGAGTTTTGCACTGCATTTTGTGATAATTCACCAAGAGTAGAACAACAAAGTTGGTGTCACGCGCAGACGCAACGATATGCTTAGCAGGGGAACTGATGCAGTGCAAAATCACACGCGTATCTACCTCCTCATGGTCAGATATCAAATTAGCTGTATCCATCTGAGGGTCATTTGTTTTCACCACTAACCCCAAACCACCAGCAACAACCATGAGCTTCTCTGGTGTAGCTGATGAAATTAGCTCATCTGACAAAAAGGCAGACAGATCCTTCTTGTTATCGGACAGTGCCAGGAAATCAGTCCACTTGGATGGTAATGGAACCTCTTGGTTTTCTATCAAATGTCAAATAGGATGTGAAGCTTTCTTTCATCTTTCTCTAGTTCCCTCTTTTATTGATGTGCCAGAGTCCCTGCACTGGTCAAATGCAACATCAGTGTGGTCAAACTGTTTGCCAAGTTTCAAAATGTGGCCAACAAACCTATCAGCATAATCTGCAAATGTCACTGCCCTGCCAGGTATACCAGTGGAGATAACAGTTGCCTGGCCATCTGTGACAAGACATGAGCTCTCACTATCCGGTAGTTCAAGATTAGGTGGGCATATCACATCCTGAGTAAGAACATCTACAAGTACTGACTTCGTCCCAGATCTCAGTGAACCATCAGCTTCAGCAATACTGATGGGAACTTCCGTCAGTTCATGGCTTAGAATATTATCCAAATCAGCTGGTCTCCCTGCCTGGTATGCCATAATCAGTTGCTGGAAAATCTGCCCATCTGCTTTGATTAAAGTTGTCTTCCCCTCTCCTCTCTCGGTTCTGACTTCGTACAATGAACCAAAAGTTAATACTTTTGTTTTTTGTAATCTATCTCTTAGGTTCATTTCCTTGTTGACAAGTCATTTCGTAACAAAGTCATCTAACAGTGCCTGTCCCAAATCCAGTGCTTTTAAGAGCGATTCCTTAATTTCTGGTGTCGCAACGTCTTTGGTGGCAGTGTTCATAAGCTGAGTTGATGATGCTACACTTTCGAAAACCTTTAATCGAACTAGAACTTCCAGGATGTTGTTCTCATCTAGGTTATCATGCTTCACCCTTCCTGGAGTACCTTCATTTGGAGTTATTTTGTCATCAATGCCAATGCTGAACATTTCTCTAGTCTGTCCTGCAATGCAGCTCGTAGATTGTAAGATAGAGCCCAACGACTGAGAGCAGAGGTAGTCTTTGTTATCCCAATGATGCCACCTGCCTTCTTTCCAACCCCATTCAGCCATTCAAGACTGTGGTCAGCATCCACCTGATTGAAGAGTTTGTCAGAACCTTCACAGCAAAGTTTCCTTGGTGAAATTCATGCTTTACTTCGTGGGGAATGTGGTTCATTTCTGAAAGGTAGACTGTGCCCTAGCGTGCATATTTGGTGTGGTTGTACCTGAAAAAGAAAGGCAGCATGGTTCGGAATGCTTCTAGATGGCCTTCCCATGACCCTTGCCGCAGGGCTCAGTTAAACTGGAGCAGGAGAGATACCATGTTGAGATATTGCATCCAAAACTGAAAATTCGGCTCCTTATCTCGTGATTCCAAGAAAGCCGTGAAACAACGAAACCTCTTTAAATTAAGAATGCTCATCATTTCTGCATAATTGTCCTTGGCTGATTCTGACAATCGTTGCCTCATTGTGTAATCTTTTCCTTCCAAGAAACTTTACAAACTGTGGAATCAAGATCCTCCAAAGACCCAGCCAAGTCAGTTTGTATACAGGCGCGAGAGGGCATGGAGGACCCCCTTATGGATGCCGACCTTCTACAAAACAAGTGACAAAAATTGTATGGCTGTATCTGCCAGTGGAAGAGAAGTATACAGCAAAAGGGTGCTGTTAGAAAGAAGAAACCCCGCATCCACGAACGAACGACGCTGTACAGCGAAATTGGGGTTCGAGATGTCAACTGGATGTGGGTGAGGGTGGGGTGAAAGGGGGGAGTTTGGGCAGAGGTCAAGAACCAAATGTAATTTGATAATTTAGCTCCTTACATGTTTCATGGACCCAAGAACCATTTGGAAAACCACCTTCTATGCTCCACTTCCTCCAAGAATGATAGCCAGAGGATAGCATACATATAAAACGAAAAATGCTGTCATTTTTTTAAAGTACGGAAAATGGTCCAATTATGGCCCTCTGTATCTCAGACCCTATATGAGAGATCATCAGTTCCTTTTTTGCAAAAACTACCCAGAACATTAGTCTTTCAAATGAATCTAGGAGAAAGACATTATATTGACAGTTTTTTTAGCTGGTGGAGATCAAAATAAAATAGGGACTAAATTTAAGGTTCGAGGAGTTGACTCAAGTTTTTACCTAAAGTACCAATATCATGGGGAAAAAAAATCATAAAATGATAATGTCATCTAATACAGAATTTCCTTAGCTACAATATGAGACCTAGCTGACTTATCTACCTGCATTATTGATGGAGTTATGTTGGTTTTAGCAGTGCCTTATCTCAAATATAACGGGAAACCCCGCAATTCACCAAATAACCTTTGACCTTTAATTTCACCCCTTAAATGGCAAAATATCGTTTAGTAACACCCCTGGTCGTATTCAGCACCTCAAAATCCATAAGAAAAAGTAAGTTGCTTGCTGTTCCCCAAAAATGCCTCATTCAGCCACAATTTCAAGAAATCGTTCTAGACTAGCAGTCTTAGATGCTAGTAGATGCATGGTTATATAGTCATTCACTCTTGTAACAGAGTAAATCACTTTCAGTAATAGAACTTTGTGATCATCAAGTAGAGTATCACAGGTGGAAGTAGGTCACAGCACCAGTGAATGGAAAGGAAAGAGGCTGGAGATTGTTCAAAAGAATTACTATACAGTAGGCCCTTGTTTTATGACTGACCATTATACGATGATTGACCTTTATACAATCATTTGTATATACTGTACAGTTGTGTCATTTTAGCACCATTTTACCTTTTATGATCTTATTTTGCTGATGCTATTGCAGTGATGGATGATTTCTCATTATACAATCATTTTGTCACATATAGGATTGTGGCAATGCTATGTTTGTTATATAATCATTATGTGATTTGTTTTGAATAACGTATCCCAGTTGTCGAACGAGGGTGTGGTGTACAGTATACATTTGTTTTTGTTATGGTGCATTGCTCTCCTGAGCATGGACCCAGTAGACTTTTGGAATCTTGCCTTTTTAGCCACTCCCAGGGATCATCTTTTGAGTTTCTGGTGAAGGATTGTGTGTATTGTAAAAGTAAGGTGGATTTGATGTGTAACAACTCAGTAGTTTGAGGGTAGAATGAATTGTTCATAGGTTTCATTGTGCATTGGTACTGAAACAAGGAAGTTTAGTGACCGCATCATAGTCTGACTAGGTATAATGCCCACTATAAGTTCTTTACTGTAGTAGAAAAATAAGGACCTAGAGCAGCGTGTACAGCACCCTGCCAGTACTGCCATAGAGAGAGTTCCAACATACTTGACCTTTTCGTTACAGCTAATACTTCTGCTAATGGTGTTAATATTTTCTCTCCTTTGGGCTTCTCCGATCACAGCCTTATCACATTAACCTGTACTGTCACTCCAGTAAGGCATGTGGACCCTCCCAAGAAGAGGTACCTGTGGCATTTAGGAGCTGCCAATTGAGAAGTCCTCAGGCTGTATTTCTTTGATTTTCACTGGAATGAATATTGTTTCCATGGTCAAGAGCCATCTGAATGTGCCGTGTGCATGACGCAGGTTATTCTCTCGGGCATGGAAGCATGCATTCATTTCTCATATCCTGTGAAAAAAAAAAAATTAATCATGCATGTTCTAGTGCTGTCCACAACAAGTAGAAGACCTAGATAATGTATTGGAGCCAACCCACCTCTGAATCTCATCTCTTTTATATTTCTGGCTGGAATCTTGTCAAGTCTGTTCTTTGCTGTGCTAAAAATAATCATCTGTCTATCTATTGCCAGATGCCTCGATCTCATTTGGGGTGGCCACAAACAAATCGCCTCCAAGTGGCTGTGTCTCCCGCCATCTCACTGCCCTGCTTCCAACTCATACCCCCCTCTCTCATATACCTCTCCACCCCATCCCTCCACCTCATCCTCGGCCTCCCCCTCCCTCTTCCCCCCTCCACCTCACTCACATACACTCTCTTCGTCAGTCTTTCACCCTCCATCCTCTCCACATGGCCAAACCACCTCAGTGTGTTCCTCCTAACGCTTCCTATCACATCCACATCCACACCACAACGCTCCTTTATATCCTCATTCGTCACCCTGTCTCTCCATGTGACTCCACAGGCTCCTCTTAAATAACTCATTTCCACTGCTCTCACTCTTGACTTGTGTCCTTCCAACAACGTCCAAGCTTCACTTCCATACGTTAGAGTTGGTATCACAATACTGTCATGTTGTAACTTTTTCACTTCCATGCTCACTTCCCTGTTTCTTATCACTGCTTTCAAAGAACCAGCAACCTTTCTTCCCTGCTGTACCCTTTCAAGCACTTCACCCTCCAAACCTCCATCCTTACTCATCACACTACCCAAGTACTTAAACGTACTCACATTTTCCAATTCCTCACCATCCAACCTCGCTGTACATTCACTGACTTCACCTCTCTCAAAGACCATCACTTTACTCTTCCCTACATTCACCTTTAGATTCCGTTTCTTACACACTCTCCCAAACTCATCCACCAAGCCTTGCAGCTCCCCGTCGTCTTCACTCAACAACACAGTATCATCTGCAAACAACAGTACAGGGAGTTTCCAAACACTATCCTCTCTCACCAGGGTCACTCCAATATCCACTACCCTACCTTGTACCTCTTTTATTACCCCATCCATGTACGGACTGAACAACCATGGAGACATGACACATCCCTGTTTCAACCCAACTTTCAAAGAGAAAAATTCACTTAGTTCACCATCCACACACACTGCAGCCTTCGCACCATCGTACATACTCTTCACAGCATTCAGCAACTTCCCATCTACTCCATATATTCTTAACACTTTCCACAATCCTTGTCTATCCACCCTGTCATATGCTTTCTCCAAATCCATGAATTTCCCTTCTCTAGAAACTTTTCCACTAAAGATCTAAGAATGGATATCTGATCTACACAACCTCTTCCCTTCCTAAAGCCTCCCTGTTCTTCTCCAACTAATTTCTCTGTTCTTTCTCTAACTCTGTCAATAAGTATCCTTCCATACACTTTTCCTATTATACTAAGAAGACAAATCCCTTTGTACAAGGGAATAATTATACCTGACTTCCAATCCTCCGGGACTCTACCTTCCTCCCAGGCCAATCTGCACATCTTCCACATCCATTCTACTACTATCTCTCCCCCATGCTTCAGCATTTCACCACACACTCCATCAATTCCTGGGGCTTTCCCTGATTTAACTTTCTTCATTGCTTCCACAACTTCTATCCTACTGATTTCTTCCTGTCTTCTCACCTTCCTTCTCCCAGCCATTCCCCAGCCACTTATACTCACATTACTTCCATCCTCTATGTTCAAAAATTCCTTAAAGTGTTCTCTCCATCTGCTCACTTTTTCTCCCTTCTCCACTAGTAATCTACCATTTTTATCTTTCACTCCCCTGCTAACTTCACTTCCACCCTGTCTTACTCTTTTCACCTCTTTCCAGAACATTTTCTTACAGTCCCTCCACTTTACACTCAAATTCCTTCCAAATTCCTCATCCACTCTCTTCTTACTCTCTCTTACTAATCTTTTCACCTCTCTCTCTTTCTTTCTACATATAACTCTCTCTTCTGCCTCTCAACTTCTTCCACGCCCCTATTTCTCATCCATTCATTGTATGCTTTCTTCTTTTGTGCCACAGCCTGTCTCACCTCTTCAGTCCACGACGCTGTTCCTTGCAGCCCCCTCCAGCTTCTCTTCCTTCCACACACCACATCACATGCTGCACATATTTCTTCTGTAAAAATCCTACACACACCTTCCACGTCTCCCATCTGCTCCAATTCACATTTGCCCAATCGTTCCTCCACTTCTCTCTTATACTCTGCCTTTTTCTCATCCTCTTGTAACCTTTCCACTCTCCTTGCAACTACTCCTTCCTCTCGTCGTTCCCTTCTTCTATTCCTCCATCTTACTTGAATTCTAATTCTGGCCACCACCAAGTAGTGGTCAGAAAGTCCACTCCCCCAACCTCTATGAGCTCTTGCATCCATTACACATCTTTGCATCCTTTCATCCACACACACATAATCAGTCATTGCCTTTCCTTTCATTCAGTTCACCACCCACCCTTCTCATCACTCGCCATGTATACCTGTGGATCATTTTATGCCTGATGAGGGTACTGGCTATCACCAACCCCCTCCCAGCACAAATGTCCACTAATGCACTCCCATTCTCATCTGTCTCAGCAGGCACACCCCACTCACCAACTATTCCATCCACCTTCACATTCCCAACTTTACTATTCATATCACCAATCAAAAACACTCTCTCATTCCTTCCAAACTTTTCCATGCACACTTCTACATTTGTCCAGAACTCTTCTCTCACTCTTCTAGCATGAACTTGCGTTGGCGCATACCCACACACAATCGCCCACATTTGTATTCCAACTTTCAACTTTACCCATACAATCCTTGACCCAACTGATCCATACTGTCTTATGCTCTTCTTCCGTCTTTTGCTCACAACTATATATACTCCTTCCTTTGCCCTCTCATTCTCACCTACTCCTGCACATATACCCCATCCATTCTCCCATTCTCTCACACTTTCTCCTCTCCATTTTGTTTCAGTTATTCCACATACATCCACTTTCGCACCCTCAAGCACCTGGACAATCTCTCTTTCACCTCATCATTCGCTCCCCTTACATTCCACGTTCCGATAACCATGTCCTTTGTCCGGTCCTTGGTCGTCATCGCTTGGTCAGTCCTTGTCCGAGGCTTATTGTTTGTTTTTTTAGTTAGTTGTTTTCCGGGGAGGGGCACTAACCCTCCGCCAACCCTTTTAGTCGCCTTTTACGACAAGCAGGGATACTGGGGGAGTATTCTTGAAAACCCCCCCTACCCCCTGAACTCTCCAATACAAATTCTTCCCACTTTTTCTGGCATCTTGCCAGAAACCTTTTTAACAACTTTACTGCATCGTCCTTCTCACCTCTTTTCCACTGTGTTGGCTCTGTAACTGTTGGTTCTACTGATAAAGCAGAACTCTTCTCTCTGACTTTCTCTTCCTATCGCACCTTAGATGATTCAAGTGCTGTTCCTCCATCACTGCCCCCCTCTGACTTCCTCATGGCTGACATTAAAATTTCTTCAGTTGATGTTCTATCTGCCATCACTGGTCTCAGTACTTACAAGACATAGGGACCTGATGGGATCCCCCCTGTTGTCCTCAAGAACTGTGCTTCTGTGCTTACACCTTGCCTAGGTAAGCTCTTTTACCTTTGTCAACATGTACCATTCTTTCTTGGTGAAAGTTTTCTCTCATTCAGCCAGTCCCAAAGAAGGGTGACCATTCCCAGCCCTCTAACTTTTGTTCAATTGCTTTAACCTCTACGCGCCATATAATCTTATCTTCAAAGGCCACCATTCGATCTTATCTTCAAAGGGTTGGGAGAGAGTCCTGCCACCCCACGCAAGCGCTGATCAGTCTTTTCAGTGACATAGCCAGTAGTAGATCGATGTCATAAGAATCCGCCTCGTCCAATATGTTCCTGCCTCACGTGAACCCGTTGCCTTATCCACCCCTGCCAAGCCTCTGCCTGAGGATACTTGATGTGCAAGTGATATGTTTGTTTGTCTATTTTATAAGTGATAATGGATGTTCAAAGCTGATAAGTGAAGATGAGTTTGTAAATATCTTGAGTTTCCCAAGCAATAATGAAAGAAAACCTAAATCGCACCTTTAGAAAATGTTTTGGGTTGATCTGCTGTATTTTTCTTAGCCCTGAAATAATTATGCAAAATATGTGCTATAAACTGCAAATGTGGTATCAAGTACAAATAGAATAAGTGCTACAGAACATAAGTAGTAAAGTAAGTGTTATCACAAGTCGGGGCTGTGTGCAGAGACATCCTGCTTCAAGCTCCAAAGTTGCTCATCTTCTTCATGCCCTTACTCATCAACCTGACCACCTGCTGACCTGGGGACGACTTGATTTGCAAGAAGATGAGTTGTTGAGTAATATGGTCTTTAATTTGTTTCCCTAACTGCTATACTTTCCAAGATATGAAGGTTTGAAAAAAGGCTATTTTGGGGATATGCCAATAGGGAGAGGGCTCTCGCACCAAAATAAGCCTGGCATCAAGGGGTTAACAACATGTATTTCTAAAGTTTTTGAATCTGTTAATATAAAAATTTTTTTTAAGCACTTTTTCTGTCATAACCTTTTTTCCGATCGTCAGTATGGGTTCTCCCAGGGACTCTCTAGTGGCAGTGTCCTCACCTTCCATTCAGGCTTTCGGGACTTTGGTGAAAGTTTTTCCATTGCATTTGTCTATTAAAAGGATTCCAGTCGAGTCTGGCTTGAACCAATAATTTCCAAACTGCCCTGTTTTGGTTTCTATCTTTCTGTCTATGCCTTCATCTGTAGCTTCCATTTTTGTTGTTCTAGAGCTGCTGTTGTATACACCCACTGTTCTCCTGGAGTGGTAATAGTAGTAGTTGTTCCCTAGGCATTCTGGCTAACAGCCCCGAGTCCCTAAGGAAGGCCACGGCCGAGACCGGGCTTTCACACAGAGCTCCCCAGGAGTGTATGTTGTGTTGTTGGTGCATGTGATTGTGTGAATGCAGTCATCCATAATGTGCTTAACCCTATCCTGTGAAGGGAGGAGCATAAATTCTGGCTGTGTGCGTAACTCTCACTCGAGAGCTTTCAGAACAGCCGCGTAGAATATTATATTTCTAACGCTCGTAGGAAAGTTACTGTTCATCATAAAAAGGCCACTTTGATCTCATTTTGATGCTGAAGAGTTTTTGCTCTGTTGTACATTGCCCAAAAAGACAATATATACAAAATAAAATACAAAAAAATGTGACTAGAAGTAGTACTAATAGTAGTTGTTTCCTAGGCAGTCTGGCAGAACAGCCCTGAGTCACTTAGGAAGGCCATGGCCAAGACCGGGCTTTCCCACAGAGCTCTCAAAGAGTGTATGTTGTGTTGTTGGCGTAGGTGATTGTGTGCAATGCAGTCTTCCATAATGTGCTTAATAGTATGGGGTGCTGTGTTGCATCCTGGACAGGCATCAGCGACAGAGTCATCCAGCCTCTTTTGGTAGCTAAAGAGGGCTGGATGGTGCCCACATCTCAGCCTGGCCAGGTGGACCCTGTCCTCACGAGGAAGATAGGATTCAGAAGGTTGGATGTCAGGAGGCCGTGCATGCAGCTGTGTGTTGTCTTTAAGTGACTGGATGGAGCGGCGAGTGATCTGAATGTGGATATGCTTCTGGAAGCTGGTCTGAGGTGGGCGAAGGGGGAGAGATGACAGTATTTGTGTATGGTATCGTGTGCTGGGTGTTGTTTTGATGTTCCTTGGTGTGGGTGGATGTGCTGCCATGTACTGTAGTGGATGTTGTGGGTTTGTGGAGGCTGCAGCAAGAAACTGGGTGCCTCTCATGTCTAGGTGATCCTTGACTTTGAGGACTTTGGTTTCTTGATGTATGTGGTCTGTGGGTGTAGTAGTGCAGCCTGTGATTATTTTTAGAGCCTTGTTCTGTATGGTCTGTAGAGTGTTGTAGTGTGTTTTGGTGAGGTTAGAAGCCCAGGTAGGGCTTGGATAATTCATCACTGAACGTATGTATTGTTTGTATACTGTGGTGGTGGTTTCTTTGTTGTGTTCGAATGTTGTATGGGCAAGTGTCCTCAAGGCACTGAGTCTTGGTGTTATTTTATTTTTAATGTTTGTGATGTGTTGTTTAAATGACATTAATGTATTGTATGTTACACCAAGGATTTTGGGTGTGTGTGTGTGTGTGTGTGGTAGGGGAGTGTTGTTTATGGTGAGGTGTGGTATGTGACTGTTTTCTGCTGTCCAGTTTGTGAGAAGAGTCACTGTAGATTTGGCTGGGGCTATTTTGAGCCTGTTTGTGGTGAACCATTTGTGTAGTGTGTTGAGGTAAGGTTGAATGATGTGTGCAGCTGTGTTTGCATTTTGGTGCATACATGTAAGTGTTATACCATCTGCATAGGAAGCTACGTGTATCTGTGGTGTGTGAGATGTGGGTACGTCATGCATGTATAGGTTAAAGAGTGTAGGGGACAAAACAGATCCTTGGGGGACACCGTTTGTGAAGTTTCTGATGTTAGAAGTCCTACCGGCAAATGTTACATGTGCACATCTACCTGCTAAGTAGTTTGCCAGCCATTATTTTTGTGTTGTTGTGCATGTTAGTGTTGAGTATTTTGTTTGTGAGGTTGTGACGGGGGATGGCATCAAAAGCTTTGCTAATGTCTAGTGCAGTGGTTCCCAAACTGGGGGCCATGGCCCCCTTGGGGGCCATATATCAGAATGTAGGGGGCCATAACCTGAACTGAAGGAGTTTAGCGAGTAGGTAGTCAGTGGAGAGAACTTACACTGAGTGGAATGGGGATTCAAATGAAGGAAAATTGAACCTGGCATGAATGTTCAGAAGCAAATGGTCTGGGAGGAGGTGGGTGTGTCGCAATTGAAGGCCATGGTTGTGGCAGATAATTATGACTCACTATGATAGCATATTATTTCAGAATTATAAAGTAATCAGATTTGTAAGATTCAAAGATCAGATCAAACTTCGTGGGATTAATACACTTTTTCAATCTAGTGAATTTTTTTTAATTGCTGAATCAGCTTTTTGCAATAATGCAATTTTTAATTACTCTAAGTATGGATTTTTTTAATGTGCATTTTATTATTCATTTAGTACCATTTCAATAATTATATATATATAAGATTCAGCTAAGACAAAATACACATTTCTTTATTAATACTTAACAAAAGAGAAAATAACAAATGGAATCAATAAAATTACAGGATTTGCTAGAGTGGTTTTTATATGGACATGATGAGTGTAGGACTGTAGTGTAGACAGTCACTGTAGTCATGGGTTATGGTTGGGGAAGGGGGGCCATAGACAAGGATCATGTATGAAAAGTGGGTAGCGACCAGAAAAAGTTTGGGAACCACTGGTCTAGTGTGATTAGGATTGTTCTGTGTGGTGTCCTAGCTGAATTCATGCCATCGAAAACTCTCTGTGTAAGGTCTGTAAGAAGGGTGTTTGTGGAGTGTAGTGGCCTAAAGCCATGTTGTGACTGGGCTAGGGGAATGTGAGGTGTGACTAGTTGTAGTACCAGTCATTCAGTGACTTTAGAGGGGGTGCAGAGGAGTGTGATGGGGCGATGTGAGGAGTGTAACGTGACTAGAAGTTAGCTGACATGCTAAAGTTTTACACTGTCCTTTAAAAAAATATTCACCAAAAAAAAAAAACTATTCAAGAAGTAATAATATTTTTTGCTTCACTACGTAGCAGAATAAATTTGCTTTCCAACAATGCATTATTTGTTGTATTTTCTTAAATAATAATGCCACATATATACGTGAGAAAAAGGAGCATAAGTGTTCGGCGGGAGGTCAAGAGGTGTACATCCTGCCTGTGAGGAACCTCACACCACACTGAGGCAAGCAAACCAAGTGAGCACGCATGCACCAGCTGTGGCAGGCTTAGCTCCTCCCACTTTTGCCCGTCATCCAACAAAAATGATAAGTCCATAAATATTTCTTTAGAGATTACATCGGATGATAGGCAAAGTTGTCATACTGACGTCAGAGGTTGACAAACGCATGATGACCCAGGTCGTCATTGGTAAGTCTAAGGGTTAATAGTATGGGGTGCTGTGTTGCATCCTGGACAGGCATCAGTGACAGAGTCATCCAGCCTCACCTGATAACTCAAGAGGACTGGATGATGGCCACATCTCAGCCTGGCCAGGTGGACCCTGTCCTCATGACGGAGATAGGATTCAGGAGAGTGAATATCAGGAGCCCGTGCATGCAGCTGTGTGTTGTCTTTAAGTGACTGAATGGAGTGACGTGTGATCTGAGAATGGATATGCTTCTGGAAGCTTGTCCGAGGCAGGTGAGGGGGGAGAGATGACAATATTTGTGTATGATATCATGTGCTGGGTGTTGTGTTGATGTTCCTTGGTGCGTGTGGATGTGCTGCCATGTAGTGTAGTGGATGGTGTGGGTTTGTGGAGGCTGTGGCAAGAATTTGTGTGCCTTTCATGTCTAGATGATCCTTGACTTTGAGGACTTTGGTTTCTTGGTGTAGGTGGTCTGTGTGTGTAGTTGCTGTGCAGCCTGCAATTATTGTTAGGACCTTGTTCTGTATGGTCTGTAGGGTGTTGTAGTGTGTTTTAGTGAGGTTAGAAGCCCAAGCAGGGCTTGCATAATTCATCACTGAACATATGTTTTGTTTGTATACTGTGGTGGTGGTGTCTTTGTTGTGTCCAAATGTTGTATGGGCAATTGTTGCCCAAATGTTGTATGGGCAAGTGACCTCAAGGCATAGAGTCTTGGTGTTACTTTGTCTTTAATGTTTGTGAAGTGTTGTTTGAATGACATTGATGTATGTTGCACGAAGGATTTTGGGTGTGGGTGTGGTAGGGGAATGTTGTTTGTGCTGAGGTGTGGAATGTGACTGTGCTCTGCTGTCCAGTTTGTGAGAAGGGTCACTGTAGATTTGGCTGGGGCTACTTTGAGCCTGTTTGTGGTGATCCATTCATGTAGTGCGTTGAAGTAAGGTTGGAGGATGTGTGCTGCTGTGTTTGTGTTTTGGTGTGTACGTGTAAGTGTTCTGTCGTCTGTGTAGGAGGCTATGTGCATTTGTGGTGTGTGGGGTGTGGGTATGTCTTGCATGTATAGGTTAAAGAGAGTAGGGGACAAAACGGATCCTTGGGGGATACCATTTGTGAAGTTTCTGATGTTCGAAGATTGACCGGCAAATGTCATGTGTGCACGACTGCTTGCTAAATAGTTTGCCAACCATCTTTTTGTGTTATTGTGCATGTTTGTGTTGAATATTTTGTTTGTAAGGTTGTGGCAGGGGATGACATCAAATGCTTTGCTAATGTCTAATGTGACTAGGAGTGTTCTGTGCAGTGGCCTAGCTGAATTCATGCCATCAAAAACTCTCTGTTTAAGGTCTGTGAGAAGAGTGTTTGTGGAGTGTAGTGGCCTAAAACCATGTTGTGATGAGGCTAGGGAGGTGTGAAGTTTAAATAGTTGTAATACCAGTTGTTCAGTGACTTTGGAGTGGGTGTGAAGAAGGTAACATGGGGTCTTTGTTGGGTTTGAGGATAGTGATGATGGTGCCTTTCGTCCAGATGTTGGGTATTTTGTTGTGTGAGTAGCTGTAATTTGATATGTTGGTGATTGCTTGTATGCCTTGTGGTCCAAGGTGTTTAAGGTGTATGTTGCTTATGTTGTCTGGTCCACAGGCAGATGAGTGCTTAACCTGTGGATTGCGCGAGATACCCCGTGCTGTGCAAAAAACAAAGGATTTTTTTTTTTTTTTTTTTTTTTTTTTTTTTTTAACTTGAAGATAAACACGCAGGGCATCATCTGGTGAAAAGAAAAAAAATCTCTCTCTCTCTCTCTCTCTCAGTCTTTGCGTAGGGCCATGCATAAGTTTACGTACGGGAGTAGTGAAAAAATGAAAAAGAAATAAAAAACATTTTTTTTTTTTTTGTTTTTGTTTATTGTAAACTTGAAGATAAACATCCAGTGATTCATCAGGTGAAAAGAAAAAAATTTCACTCTCTCCGTCTTTAAGTAGCGCCATGCATAAGTTTGAGTAGTGGTGAAATTGTTTACGGTGATGCACAGCCACCACAGCCTGAGCTGTGGCTCGCAACGTGATGCTACCCAGCCTGAGCTACAAGGTAGGGTTGTGGATGTTAGAGTGGCCCTAATGAGAGAGGGCAGTGTTTTGAAACTCCCTGTACTGTTGTTTGCAGATGATACTGTGTTGTTAAATGAAGCTGAAGAGGAGCTGCAAGGCTTGGTGGATGAGTTTGGGAGAGTGTGTAAGAAACGAAATCTAAAGGTGAATGTAGGGAAGAGTAAAGTTATGGTCTTCAAGAGAGGTGAAGTCAGTGAATGTACAGTGAGGTTGGATGAGGTGGAAATGGAAAATATGAGTACATTTAAGTACTTGGGTAGTGTGATGAGTAAGGATGGAAGTTTGGAGGGTGATGTGGTTGAAAGGGTACAGCAAGGAAGAAAGGTTGCTAGTTCCTTGTAACCAGTGATATGAACCAGGGAAGTGAGCATGGAAGTGAAAAAGTTAGTACATGACAGTATTGTGATACCAACTCTAATGTACGGAAGTGAAGCTTGGACCTTGTTGTAGGGACAGAAGTCAAGAGTGAGAGCAGTGGAAATGAGCTATTTGAGAGGAGCATTTGGAGTCATACAGAGAGACAGACTGATAAATGAGGATGTGAAGGAGCATTGTGGTGTGGATGTGGATGTGATAGGAAGTGTTAGGAGAAACACATCGAGGATGTTTGGCCATGTTTAGAGGATGGAGAGTGAGAGACTGACGAGGAAAGTGTATGTGAGTGAGGTGGATGGGGAGAGAGGGAGAGGGAGGCCAAGGATGAGATGGAGGGATGGAGTGGAGAGGTATATGAGGGAGGGGGGTGTGAGCTGGGAGCAGGGCAGTGAAATGGCGGGGGACAGGGCGACGTGGAGGCGATTTGTTTGTGGCCACCCCACATGGGATTAAGTTGTCTGGTAAAGATAGATAGATAGAACAAAAAGAATTTAAAAATTCTGTTCCTGTGTAATAAGTACTATTTCTTTTTTTGTATTGCCCCAAAACTATTGAGAACATAAGTCATCATCTTAAAACTTTACTTTTTAACCCCTTAACCGCGGGGCGTCACTTTCGTGACGCTTGGGAGCAAGGGATCATACCCCGGGGTGTCGCTTTGTGATTCTGTGTTTTTTTTAATTCATCCAGGCTTCCAAATGGTGGCTTGTATCATCTATCAGTACTGCCAATGTCCAACACTAGTCAGCACTCCTAATCTCATCTGTACTCCCATCCATTGTTGACAATTTAGCCATTTCTCCCCGTTCTTGACTCCCCTCCCTACCCCCCCTCCATTACCCTATCCTCTCGCCTGCCCGGCCGTGCTACGCTAAGTAAATCTTCCCTGGAATTTTTCACTGATTTCATCCATTGAAATAAGCCCTATGCCCTATTCTTATACCAAATAATATATACAAGAAAGAAATAAGGTAAGTGAGAGTGCCATACACCTGGAATTGGCCAATTATCACCTGACAACATCTCACATTCACTCGTTCGCTAATTTTCGCTGTTTATTTCCCCTTGAAATATGCCGTATAATCTATTTTCGTAATAAATGTACATATAAGGAGGGAAGGGAGAAGCCTAAGTGATATTTACATTCACCTGGAACTACCTAATTTATAATGTATTGTCTAGATTTCCTGCCAATCATTTCACTGCTATATATTAGCTGTGTCAAGAGGCTAACATTGGCAGTAATTCATTTCCCTAGGTAGGCCACCACCCCTTCCCACCCTTATCAGTTCACTCTCATCTTCCAATGTGGAGGTATGTCTGTTTGCTCTTGCTGACTTCAGGGACTTTTCACCCCCATGCAAAGGGCCCTGTGACCTTTACCTCCTACTAGACCTCGTGTGGAAAGAGGTAAAGGGCTGACAATTGATAAAAGTGTGACTACAATCTTTCTGTTGAGTAAAACAGTGCAAGTGGAATTGTAAATAATGTGTAAACAGCAAGTGAAAGTAATGAATGTAAATATACGTGAACAGTGGAAAACAGTTTTATAAGTTACTTCAAGTGACAGTGCATAACAGAGGTTAAATAAAATAGAAATGTAAATAACGTAAATAAAATAGAGAACATAAATAGAAATGTAAATGAGTAGTATTATAAGAATACGAGTATATACCCTAGGAGTAATGAAAGTGAAAGTTTCACTCTAGCATGTCTGAATACTATGAGTTATGAGAGTGAAGGTGAAAGTGACATTCACTCTCAATGCTAGTATACAGGACGAGAAAGTGAATGCTACGTATTTTACTGAAAGAAATTGAATCCCTACAGTGACAATAAACTAATACTACTGAAGGAAACTTATGAATAAAGACTGTAGATATATATAAGTGTTATATAGTAATAGAAATATAAAGTGTGAGGGGTTTTATGAATAATAAATGACAGAATACCAACAGCAAACTAACGCAAGTGGGAAGGTCATACGCGCTCATAATTTTCATTGCTTTCACAGTGGTTTTTATTTGGGGTATGGATCCCAAACTACTTGATAATCATAGAGTAGTGTTTATAGTGTTAATATCTGGCTGTGGTAATCATATTACGGGTTGTCGGGAAGTGTAAAGTGGAGACTTCGTTACCCAACTTCAGAGGTCTCCACAAGTCCTACGGTAATCGACAAAGGCTGAACAAACATCCCAGGAGAAAGCTGAAGGTATGTGCCATGTGCATATGTAATTTTAATATTCTAGGACTAATAACTGATTTTTGGCAAATATTTTTTGAGAGTCTGTCGGAGCCCGAATAACCCCGCTGGAGACGCAAAACATTGGGAAACATGCCCGCGGTGTATGGGTTAAACATAAGAATGATTTTTTATATTTACTAATTTTCTGTAGATAGAATGAGTTGGTTTGTCTTTTCCTTTGTGATGAGCCAGAAGGAAACATATAAATATGAAAAGTGACATGTAATAATACTGAATACATAATGAATGAAATAATAAAAGTCTAGAATCGAACATTTTTTTTGTGATTTGCGATTGTATAGTAGTACTGTACATTTACAGACCAGCCCCCAGATGTAGTCCCCCATCATGCTTTCATTATACTGTTCTTGGTATCTCTGCTCAGAGTCCATTATGTCTCAATGGAAGTATTCTCCTTTGCTCATCTGGGTATGCACCCATGTTGTCCTTGAATTCATCAAGATGGGAATGAAACATATGAATCTGAGTGACATTCTACAGCCCATGGTGCCAAAGTTCTTTATGAGGTTTTCAGTCAGCTCCACGTGGTTCTCATCCCATTGATTTCCAAGAAAACCACAAACCACTGCTTTCAGGCTGTCCCAAGCCACTTTTTCCACTTTCAAAAGCTTGTCAGGAAAATTCTTTGCATTCCAGGATCTTCTTAACCTGTGGACTGACAAAAATACCATCTTTGATTTTCGCCTCTGATAGCAAGGGGAAGAAGTCTCTTAGGTACTGAAATGCTGCTGACTACTTGTCTAGAGCCGTGACAGATTGTTTCATGAGGCCCAGTTTGATGTGTAAGGGCAGTGTCAGTACTTTTCTATGGCCCACAAGTAGCCCTTATTTCATGTTGTTGCTCTCTACGGAGAAGTCAATCTTCTTGGCCACCAAATTTGATGATAATGTGCTTCGGAATCTCTGCTGTTCCAAAGACAGATATAGCAGAGAAACTTGGTCCAGCTGCCTTGGAGACCCATTAGGAATGCCTCCATTCTGAAGTCTCCAATGACCTCCCAATTGTACTCGTACTTCAAGGCCTTCAGCAACGTCTTCACACTGTTGTAATTATCCTTAAGATGCAGTGAGCCAAGGGAAGAGATGGTACTTGTTCCCATTGTGGAGGAGCTTTTCGGCTCCTAGATGAACTGTCAATGAAGAGGAGCCACTCGCTAGGATTACATTTTATTCCGATCGCCTCGAAAAGACAAGTTACATCACAGCAGAAATACAGTCCATCCTGATGGATGAAGAAGCTGGAAAATGATTGCTGATGCTTCCTCTGATCAGAATTCTGCATGTCCCCTCCCAACAGGTTCCATTTTTTGAGCCTAGATGTCAGGAACTCAGCACTGGATTTTGTGAGACCAAGATCTCTAATCAAGTCGTTCAGATATTTTTGGTTAGGGAAGTAATGATGTTTTTCCTCGGCTGCTTCTTTGAATCTGTGGCGTCTTCCACACTCTCTGGGTCGCTGCTCACCGAAGATGGCTGTTCTCTGGCCGGAGGAGTTGGTACAGGGAGCTCTTAGCAGTGAGGCACTGGGGCTATAGATGAAGGAATGTCTGGATAAGTGACTACAGGGGCATTCTTGCCAGCCTGATGTTTAGAAGGATCCACCAAGCAGAAATAGCAGTCACTTGTGTGGTTAGTAGGTTCATGCCATATTCTTGGAATCGTGAACTTCATGGCCCTTTTTTTCTCCTCTGTACCACCCAGTAAAATAAAAAATAGTACAGTGTTAAATAGTGTATTTGAGTGAGGTGGAGGGGGGGAGAAGAAGGGGGAGGCCAAGGATGAGATGGAGGGATGGAGTGGAGAGGATATGAGTGAGGGGGGTGTGAGCTGGGAGCAGGGCAGTGAAATGGCAGGGGGCAGAACAACATGGAGGTGATTTGTTTGTGGCCACCCCTTTACCGGTTTAAGGCGTCTGGCAATAGATAGATTAAAACACACTGGTTTCACCATTAAGAATTACAGAACTATCCATTTTGCATTTCTACAATTAGATCATGTCAGTGTAATACAGACTTTTTGTGGATCCAACTCACCTACCATAGTTTTTTATGAAGTGCTCGCAAGTAAAATGAGATGCCCACAGCTTGTCTTCATCACTGACAGGCATGCCAAAGTATGCCATATACAGTAAGCTTCACACATCTTGACAGATGCTTCAACAGAATATTTCTTCTTTCTCATTTTAATAAATTGATCACATACAGTATATAGCAAAATGCATCAGCAGAATGATAACAGCCTCTAGATGCCATCCATCCATCATCCAATCCTGCGTTGCCCCATTAGGAGCGTAGAAGCCTGGGGCTAGGCAAGTTGGTCCTGACATTTAAGATGACAGTGACCAGCCTCATTCATCCCTGAGTGGCTTTACGTGAGCAATAATCCCAACCATCCCTTGGATATAAACTTTCACGGGCACAATCCGATTTGAGCGCCGTAATTACCCACTAAACCACCAGGCACCATAATTTGGGTATATGATTACCACCCAGCATAGTACACTAAATGGTTTCCTTGTGTACAGGAAACCATTTGACTCAGTGTTGAGTCACCCACAGGCAGAACAAGATGCCATCTCTGAAAAATTAGATACATTCATGTTGGTAATGATCGAAATAAAGATATTTGTATAGAATTTATATGTACAACAAAATTAGCACTGTTACTGTAAAAACCCACAATTCACCTATAATTCAATAAAGATTTGATATATAAATTGACAAGCCTTTCAGCTAAGCTCTGCTCAGACTGACTTCATTTCATCTGACAGCACCCAGACCCAGAAAGGTACGGCACGTCTGGAAGTGGTTTGTGTTCAAATAATGTGCCACAGCCAGTCACCGAGCTCAGCAAAGTGACGTTCAGTGCTGACATTGGCACATGAGACACATGTAAAATACACGTCCTGACATTTGTGAAGAGAAGCTTTTCGTTTACCCAAGAACTCACCTCACTCTGTCTAGGTAGCCATTTTTCACACATTTGAAGGCATGAAAATCACTCTCCTAGTCACAAAAGCAAAGTCTGATGAGAGTAATATCCATTTTTCATGGTTCTGAGACCGAAGCTTTCTGAAAATAACATTCGCTACCCAGGAACAAAAATCATGTTATTATCATTACTTACAACCAGTAACAAAACCTGGTTGTACAATTCTTACCATATTTTTCCATCCAACCTAAATCATTGTTGCTCTTACTTATAAAATTGTGTCATTCTACAGGGTGTCAGTGAGAATCTGTTAGCCAAAGTGAATTATTCAGTACCAAGAATGAAGAAGCATATAACAATTCATTCTTTGGATGGTTTAAACTACTGTTGTTTTATAAGAGTGCTGTTGTTTGCATGTGTCAGCTGTATAACCATCTTGTTATCCATTACTCAGTGATTGCCAAGAAGAAGCCAACATTCCATATTGTAGACCCTGTAAGGACATTAATATGGAGGATGATAAATAGACATCTTGTTGTTGCTGTTGTTGTTGCCCTAGGCTCATCTGAATGTGAACCTGATGGACCGTTGGCTGAAGTTTTCAATGTGCAGTCCACAGTTCTCTTGGAGGATAGGGAAGGAGTTGAGGGGTGTTTGTATAACTGAGCAGTGGAGCCACCAGGCTATGTTGGTGCCACCACCAAGCAGAGGCATTCCACTTCAGCACCTGAGAGATGACCTTAAATTCATGTTACTTCTTGCTTTTGTATTTGGGCTGTAATTCTGAGGGGGTTTACTGCTTGGGTGAATCAGGCTGAACAAGTTATCATCTCGTACCTCCTGACCACCAAGACATACCCTGTCATTAAATTCTTCAGTATTGTAATGAATACTGTATGTTATTATAATCTATGCTATTATTCCACAAAACTTCCAACTGGGTTGAGGCTGTAGAGGTTTATATAGGAGGGATGGTGGAGGCTGCCCACGTAATGCCTCTTGGTTGAGTGAGGCTGGTCACCTTTGCCTTAAATATTGGAAATGAGTACCTTAGCTCTGGGCTCCTATGCTCCTGGTGGGGCCAAAATAAGGATTTGATGATGGATGACTGAAATTGGAGGAGCGATTAGGTAAATACCTGTATGATTTGGAGAAGCTGGGGGAGGTGGAAGGTGTGTGCAAGATAATCACAGAAGAATCCTGTGTAATATGTGACGTGGTGTGTGGTGCAAGATAATCACAGAAGAATCCTGTGTAATATGTGACGTGGTGTGTGGTGCAAGATAATCACAGAAGAATCCTGTGTAATATGTGACGTGGTGTGTGGTGTGAAGAACAGACAAAAGGGGGTGCAAGGAACAGCAGGGTGGAATGAATAGTTGAGACAAGCTGTGGTGCAAAAGAAGAAAGCATATATTGAGTGACTGGGAAGCAGAGGCATGGAGGAAGTTATGAGAAGGAAGAGAGCGTTATATGTAGAGAGGAAGAAGGAGGTAAAAAGATTAAGAGAGAGTAAGAAGAGTGGATGAGGAATTTGGAAGGAATTTGAGTGTAAAGTGGAGGGACTGTGAGAAAATGTTCTGGAAAGAGGTAAAGAGAGTTAGATGGCAATGAAGTGTAGGGGAGTGAAAGATAAAAATGGTAGATTGCTAGTAGAAAAAGGAGAAAAAGTGAGCAGATGGAGAGTGAACTTTATGGAACTGTTGAACATAAAGAATGAAAGTAATGTGAGTATCATTGGCTGGGGAATGGCTGGGAGAAGGAGGGAGGTGGGAAGGGAGGAAGAGATCAGTAGGACTGAAGTGGAAGCAGTGAAGAAAGTCAAAATGGGGAAAGCCCCAGGAATTGATGGAGTGTGTGGCAAGATGATGAAATGTGGTGGAGAAATAGTAGAATGGATATTGAAGATATGCTGACTTGCCAGGAAGGAAGGTAGAGTCCCGGAGGATTTGAAGTCATGTATAATTTATTCCACTGTACAAAGGAAAAGAGGAAAAAGAAGTGTGTGGTAATCATAGGGGCATTTGTCTTAGTGTAATAGCAAAAGAATATAGTAGGATACTTATTGACCAAGTTAGGGAAGTAACAGAGGAATTAGTTGGAGACGAACAGGGAGGTTTTAGGGAGGGACGAGGTGTTAATCAGCTATACATCCTTAGGTCTTTAGTGGAAAAGTTTCTAGAGAAAGGAAGGACATTATATGGGGCCTTCATGGATTTGGAGAAATCATATGACAGAGTGCATAGACAAGAAATTTTGAAAATGTTAAGGATATATATAGGAAATGGGAAGTTGCTGAATGCTTGAAGAGCATGTATGAGGGTGCTAAGGCTGCAGTGCATCTGTATAGTGAACTGAGTGAATTTTCCTATCTGAGTGTTGGATTGAAACAGGGATGTGTCATGTCTCCATGGTTGTTCAGTCTGTATATTGATGGAGTTATAAAAGGGATACAAGGTAGGGGAGTGGATGCTGGATTGGCCTTAATGAGAAAGGGTAGTGTTTGGAAACTTCCTGTAATGTTTGCAGATGATACTGTATTGGTAAGTGAAAACACAGGGGAAGTGTAAGGCATGGTGAATGAGTGTGGGAGAGCATGTAAAAAGTAGAATCTAAAGGTGAATATAGGGACGAGTAAATTATGGTCTGTGAGCAAAATGAAGGCAGTGAATGTACAATGAGGTTGGATGATGGGGAAGTGGAATATGTGAGTGCATTTAAGTACTTGGGTAGTGTGGTGAATAACGATGTAAGTTTGGAGGATGAAGTAGGTGAAATGGTACAACAAGGAAGACAGGTTTTTGGTTCATTGAAAACTGTGAATAGAAATAGTGAAGTGAGCATGGAAGTAAAAAAGTTGCCGCATGTTGGTATTGTGATACCAACTCTAACATATGGAAGTGAAGCTTGGGTGTTGTTGGAAGAGCACAAGTCAAGAGTGAGAGGAATGGAAATGAGGTATTTAAGAGGATCATTTGGAGTTACATGGAGAGAGAAACTGACCATTAAGGAAGTAAAGGAGTGTTTTGGTTTGGATTTGGATGTGATAGAAACCGTTAGGAGAAATACATTGAGGTGGTTTGGCCATGTGGAGAGGATGGAGAGTGAGAGACTAATGAGGAGTGTGTGAGTGGGGTGGAGGGAGGAGAAGGCCAAGGATGAGATGGGGGGATGGAAATGAGAGGTATATGAGAGAGGGTGGTATGAGCTAGGGCAAGGGCGGTGAAATGGCTTGGGACAGGGCGACATGGAGGCAATTTATTTGGAGCCACCCCCTTATGGGATTAAGGCATCTGGCAATAGATAGATAGATAGAAAGAAAATTACCCAGTAGTGTTCTGGTCCATATTGAGAAATGAAAGTATCATAGCTCAATTATGGTGTTAAATTGCTTCATTTTGTGTGTTGAGATGATGATCAGACACTGATCTTTTGTCAGGTAAGTATGAGATGGACGTTGCACCTTCCTCCTTGACTATCAGGTTATTCTCTCCAGGATTGTACACCCAAATACATTATGATTAATATGCCTCACTTATGTACATCCATGTAGACTGGTATACTATTAAAAGCAGCTAATGTACTTTTTCCTCCCATTCATTGTTGGCCAGTCAGTCACAGTAATAGTGGTGTGGCTTTCAATGATTTCCTTGTAAGTACGACATCGGACCAAAATTAAAGAGTAGTTCTTTAAATATGGGGAGTCCAGCCAATGCACTAACCTCAGGCCCACAGGTAAGCTGCATGATATAGGTGGGTACTAAAATATCAAATGCTGTACTGGTGTGTCATCTTAACAGTTATAACAGTAGTCCATCCAACCACCCATCCACCCTGTGCTGTTCATGTTGGTGATGCTCTTATGTGCTTCTCTGTATGGCAGAAAAATTAAAATTCCAGACCTAAAAACTGAAAATATTAGCCATGTTTCAGCCCCAACCCCTTCAGTTTGAGAGATTTGTCTAAAGCCGAATGAAGTAATATAGTGGGAGGTAGAGTAAGACTGAAGTTGGCATTGCAGTGAAGGGACTGATATATACAGAAGTTACTAACTGATATACAATAGTGCAAAACCATACTGATAGTTAAATCCTCAGAGTTAAGGGGCCAAGAACTTTTTCTCTGTGGTGGGAGATACAATAAGATTGAAGTTGGCATCACAGTGAAGGGACTGATATATACAGTAGTTGCTAACCCATATAGTGCAAAACTCCTTACTTATAGTTCAGTCATCAAAGTTAAGGGGCTAAAAACTTTCCTTCACAGGATTGGAAAGGACTTGCTTCTCTTGCCATAGTCATTCTGTTGGAGGTGGTTGGTAACATCAAGACCACTCCTGCAGCATAACAAATTCCTTTGTAAATACTCAAAAAAAAACCCTGAATATTTGTGTTGCCTCATACTTAGGCAGAATTAGTTCAAAAAATTAAAAAGCCAGATCTCTTGAAGAGTGTGCAGAGAGTCTCTTAGGGTGGTTCCTTGATTTTTTTTTTTCTTTTAAGGTGCAGTTTGTGCAGTATATATTCTTTGCTGCATTTTTTTTTTATAATACTTTATTCTTAAAACCATGCTGAAAATCTCATTTTCGTTTGTACAGTATAAACAGTGTCTCATACTGATTTTTTTTTTTTTTTTAAGAGTCAAACAGTGACTGTTCACCCCATGAAAATTGCATCTGCTGTTTGTTTGTAGAAATGCAGTATTTTTGCACCCTTTTCCAGCATTTTAGGATAATAAAGGACTTAGAAAATTGTGTGTGTCTCTGACTCATATCGTATCATTTGTATTGTTTGTAACAGCTCCAGCATGCTTGCATGCATTGGCCTTGGTCACCTAATGGTGGTTCTCTACACTCTTTGGCAGCCTCCCTAAGGTTGAGGAGTATGGAGAGCTGCCATTAGATGACCAGGGTCAATGTGTGCAAGTATGTTGGAGCCTTTTTAACAATGCAAACTATGTGATATGAGTCGGATATACACAGCGTTTACTAAATCCTTTTTGGTGCTCAAATACTGGAAAAAGGTGCAAAAATACTGTAATGTTGTTTAGCTAAGCCATTGTATGCATATTATTATAAAAAACACACTGGCAGTATCCACACTACACTAATTGATACTTTTTGCTTTGATACCTCACTCAATCCTTCTTCCATTCCTGCTTTGGTTGTTCTCCATGAGAGCCTCATCCATCCATCATCCAATCCTCCATTGCCCCATGAGAAACGTAGGAGCCCGTGGTTAGGCAGTTGGTCCCGACATTTAAGATGAGAGTGACCAGCCTCATCCATCCCTGAGTGGCATTACATGAGCAATGAACCCCATCCATCTCTTGGATATAAACCTTCACCAGCTCAGTCCAATTGGAGCGCAGTAAATACCCACTAAGCACCAATTGTATATTGCCTGTAACTTTCTCTATCCTCAGACACATGAAAAAGATTAGCTATATGATAACTGAAGTCTTCTAGCACTTGTTATATACAAACACTAGTAATGGTAGCATCTGTACACTGCATTCCTATTTTGCATATTTAGACTGCCAGTTTGTCCTACATGAAAACTGGACATTCATAGCAGATTGTCAGGACAGCTGCTTGTTTCATTTCATTGTAATCTTAGTACTGTAAGTGGATAGTTCCAGCCAGCCTTGAGCCGCCATCCTAGTACTGTAGTTTTCTTTTCCACCCCTCATGGTCTGCATGGAGGTATCAAATATTGGTTGGGAGTTACCATTTTTCCCCAAACCATTCAATCCAGATTTGGTGGGATGAGGCCATTATAGAACACTATATTGACAATGTCAGAGTCTGAGGTAATGCACCTATGTAAGAGTAAAGACAAACCTTTGAAAAATTATGGTACCACTTTACAGTGGACAGATGACAACTGTCATTTTCTACCAGTGTCATATGTCCCCCAAGTTGACTGCTTATTGCACAGTCATCTGCCTTTTGGTTTATGTCATCATATAAAGCTATTAACCCGCCGCGTCACGACTACTTTGGCACAATTAATCGCCCCAATCCTGCCAACTTTTCGACCTTGGGTTTTTCAGCTAAAAAGGTCGGTTTTGATGAGAAACCATGGAAAACAATCAGTAAAGTGCTCACCTGACTCTAGAAATGCCATTATGAGAGGTCCTCCTTATCATGGCGTACTCTTTTGTGGTCCGCAGTGCGCCCCCATTCTTGTCTTCTGTGCAAGGGCCAACTATACCAGATTTAGCCAAAACACTCAAGGAAGGTACAAAGAGGTTCATTACATAGAAGTTGGTAGGTCATACAAGATTATAACAGTTTTCACACACTAATATAGGGTATATAAGCATAGTTTTACTCACAGAACGCATCGAAATTGCCAAATTCTTGCACATTGTACTCACTATGTGTGTCTTTTCCTCTTACACTATACCATTTCTCACCTTACACTACTGTTCTAACATATTTACTAGGCCTTACAAGTATGTACAGGTAATCCCTTAAGTCACGCAAGGCTTACGTTCTAAGACCCTTCACGTATATGGTAAATTCGCGTATACGTTCTTCCCATGTGTGCACGTAATTACGCACGTGTATTAAGCATATTACATCTGGATAATACTGTTTATGCACTACATACACCTTATAAACTAGCATAACGTATGAAAAACAAAGAAAATGTAAGAAATTTAACACTGAAAGCTGACAAGCCCAGGCGTAGGTGGAGACACTTTACCAGTCTGGTGCACTAGCCCTCACTGCCTCCCGTATGCTACATTCTGCCTTCTTTATTGTACGAACAGTTGACTCGCACCCCAAACATACGGTTCCGAGACAATTCACAGGCGTAGGTGGAAACACTTTAGTACAGTCTGGTGCACTAGCCCTCACTGCCTCCCGTATGCTACGTTCTGCCTTCTTTATTGTACGAACAGTTGACTCATTCCCCCCAAACATACTGTTCCGAGACAATTCACCGTCAAAACATGGATGATTCCCCGTCAGGACAATTTACACCCTGGATGATTCCCTGTCATTCTATAAATATACTTATTATTGATTAATTAATACATTAATAACTAATTTTCAGGAGGATTTTATAACTCATATAAGTAAGAAACTAGTGTACTGTACTTGCTAAATAAACTGGTATGTAAATGTAAAATGGATAAGAAATAGGGACGTGGAAGAAGTTGAGAGGCAGAAGAGGGAGTTATATGTAGAAAGGAAGAGAGAGGTAAAAAGATTAGTAAGAGAGAGTAAGAAGAGAGCGGATGAGGAATTTGGAAGGAATTTGAGT
The DNA here is from genome assembly GCF_032717465.1 of Coenobita brevimanus. Classification (NCBI taxonomy): domain Eukaryota; kingdom Metazoa; phylum Arthropoda; class Malacostraca; order Decapoda; family Coenobitidae; genus Coenobita; species Coenobita brevimanus. The sequence continues at coordinate 6,830,075 of NC_137052.1, read as the reverse complement.
GTAAAGTGGAGGGACTGTAAGAAAATGTTGTGGAAAGAGGTGAAGAGAGTAAGACAGGGTGGCAGTGAAGTTAGCAGGGGAGTGAAAGATAAAAATGGTAGATTACTAGTGGAGAAGGGAGAAAAAGTGAGCACATGGAGAGAACACTTTAATGAATTGTTGAACATAGAGGATGGAAGGAATGCGAGTATAAGTGGCTGGGGAATGGCTGGGAGAAGGAGGGAGGTGAGAAGACAGGAAGAAATCAGTAGGATAGAAGTTGTGGAACCAATGAAGAAAGTCAAATTGGGGAAAGCCCCAGGAACTGATGGAGTGTGTGGTGAAATGCTGAAGCATGGGGGAGAGATAGTAGTAGAATGGATGTGGAAGATGTGCAGATTGCCCTGGGAGGAAGGTAGAGTCCCAGAGGATTGGAAGTCAGGTATAATTATTCCCTTGTACAAAGGAAAAGGGAAAAAAGAAGTGTGTGGTAATCATAGGGGCGTTTGTCTTCATAGTGTAGTAGGAAAAGTGTATGGTAGGATACTTATTGACAGAGTTAGGGAAAGAACAGAGGAATTAGTTGGAGAAGAACAGGGAGGCTTTAGGAAGGGGAGAGGTTGTGTAGATCAGATATTCATTCTTAGATCTTTAGTGGAAAAGTTTCTAGAGAAGGGAAAGAAGTTGTATGCGGCTTTCATGGATTTGGAGAAAGCATATGACAGGGTGGATAGACAAGGATTGTGGAAAGTATTAAGAATATATGGAGTAGATGAGAAGTTGTTGAATGCTGTGAAGAGTATGTATGATGGTGCTAAGGCTGCAGTGCGTGTGGATGGTGAACTGAGTGAATTTTTCTCTTTGAAGGTTGGGTTGAAACAGGGATGTGTCATGTCTCCATGGTTGTTCAATCTGTACATGGGTAATAAAAGAGGTACAAGGTAAGGCAAATGGCCCTGGTGAGAGAGGGTAGTGTTTGGAAACTCCCTGTACTGTTGTTTGCAGATGATACTGTGTTGTTGAGTGAAGACGAAGGGGAGCTAGGCTTGGTGGATGAGTTTGGGAGTGTGTGTAAGAAACGGAATCTAAAGGTGAATGCAGGAAAGAGTAAAATGATGGTCTTTGAGAGAGGTGAAGTCAGTGAATGTACAGTAAGGTTGGATGGTGAGGAAATGGAAAATATGAGTATGTTTAAGTACTTGGGGAGTGTGATGAGTAAGGATGGAAGTTTAGAGGGTGAAGTGCTTGAAAGGGTACAACAAGGAAGAAAGGTTTCTGGTTCCTTGAAAGCAGTGATAAGAAACAGGGAAGTGAGCATGGAAGTGAAAAAGTTACTACATGACAGTATTGTGATACCAACTCTAACGTATGGAAGTGAAGCTTGGATGTTGTTGGAAGGACACAAATCAAGAGTGAGAGCATTGGAAATGAGTTATTTAAGAGTAGCCCGTGGAGTTACATGGAGAGACAGGCTGACAAATGAGGATATAAAAAGAACGTTGTGGTGTGGATGTGGATGTGATAGGAAGTGTTATGAGGAACACACTGAGGTGGTTTGGCCATGTGGAGAGGATGGAGGGTGAGAGACTGACGAGGAGAGTGTATGTGAGTGAGGTGGAGAGGGAGAGGGAGGCCAAGGATGAGATGGAGGGATGGAGTGGAGAAGTATATGAGAGAGGGGGGGTGAGAGTTGGGAGCAGGGCACTGAAATGGTGGTGGACAGGGCGACGTGGAGGCGATTTGTTTGTGGCCACCCCGTACGTGATTGAGGCTTCTGGCAATAGATGGATAGATCGATAGTAAATAAGTGACGGGGAATCATCCTCACGGCGAATTGTCACCGACATTCCTTCCCTAAGTTTGTCCAACAATTTAACTTTCTCTGTCAGCGACATCACTTTACGAGTCCATTTTGGTGTGTTACCACATGCATCACTAGCACTATGCTTAGGCCCCATGTTGGCAAACAAGGCAAGCAATCACTGGAAGGCAGAAAAATAAGCCAGAAATAACGATTCACGAGTCACACACGATTCGACCATCAGATTCAAACTGACTGTGTGGTGCGTGGTAGACCAACCTCCCCCCCCCCCACACACACACATATGTGTATGCACACGGGCAGCAGGTAGGCATTTTTATATTTTATTTATTTGTCACGTATATTAAAATTATTTATTTGAATACTATAATTTTGTTTTAATTATTGTACGAAAAATTCGTGGATAACCGAAATCGCGTGAAAAAAGTTCGTGTGAATTAAGGGATTACCTGTATAATGTTATATATTGCAAGTACACATGTTCTTAGTAGTTCTGTAGGGTATGGTATTCTTTGAAACATGGTTGTGAGCACAATGCCATGTTGCACTCAACACACTGATATCTCGTGTCCTTCCTCTGAGTTTTTGGCCTAACTTTTGAGTACTTGCATACTTGGCATTTGTGCTGGGGATTAGCACGGGTCGGTGTTGGAGGGACGGGTTCAGGGAAGTGGTGTGCAGAGAGCCGCAGGGGAGTTTTTGTGGCGCTGGCAGTGCGGGGACGATGGTGGGGCCAGTCCTCTGGTTACTTTCCTTGTTTCATCTTGTTTAAGGCATTGTTATTTATTAAGCAAGAGTGAAATGCATAGATGAAAATGAGTGTTGCCGCAGAGGTATGTGAGCTATCACTGAATCCTTATCATTTTGGCATTATCTTAAATGTATCATAAATAAGTATTAAATAAGCACTCTGTTGGTAAATATGCATGCACAAAGGGAATGGAATACTTGCATCATGCCAAACAAACAGTAGTTGTAAAATGTAAACAAAGTCAGGTGATCACCTTTTTCAAACACAAGGCAGTGGTTAAAGATTTTATATGTGTACAGTATTTGCACTTTAAACAAATTACTTCATGCTAAATTGTTTCCCCTCACAGCATATTGGTTGATATCGAATATAAGTACTGGATTTTTTTATTTATTTTATTTTTTTATAGATTGTCTCCTTTGGGTTAATGTAGGTGCAAGTTACAGCATGCAACTGCCTTTTTAAAATTTTAATATTTGTTATTTTCCTTGCTTTCATTTTTTCATTGTTTCCTGGACCATTTCATAGATAAGGCAAGGACGCGGGTGTTTGTTCTGCTGATATTTGGGGCTGACACTATAAGACAGTATTACAAGGGTACACTCATTACCAGTATAGATATATGCCTACACGACTAAGAGCACATACCCACTGCTATATCACTAGCCTACTTTTCTTCTAATAGTAGTAGTAGTTGATCCCTAGTCAGTCTGGCTGAACAGCCCCGTGTTCCTAAGGAAGGCCACGGCCAAGACCAGGCTTTCCCACAGAGCCCTCAGGGAGTGTATGTTGTGTTGTTAGCGCAGGTGATTGCATGCAATGCAGTTTTCCATAATGTGCTTAATAGTATGGGGTGTTGTGTTGCATGCTGGACAAGCATCGGCAGCGGAGTCATCCAGCTTTTTCTGATAACTCGAGAGGGCTGGATGATGCCCACATCTCAGCCTGGTCAGGTGGACCCTGTCCTCACAAAGGAGATAGGATTCAGAAGGATGGATGTCAGGAGGCCGTGCATGCAGCTGTGTGTTGCCTTTGAGTGACTGAATGGAGCAGTGAGTGATTTGAATATGGGTATGCTTCTGGAAGCTGGTCTGAGGCAGGCAAGGAGGGAGAGATGACAGTATTAGTGTATAATATCGTGTGCTGGGTGTTGTTTTGTTGCCTTCTAAACCTGGAGAAAAGAGTCTGGAAGTAGCAGGAGTAAATTAATAAAATGCATCACTAGACTGAAAATGTTAACACTGGAACATAGCTGTAGTCACACAAAAGTGTCATGGAAAGCATTAAAATTGCTAGTAGTGTTGTGTTTGCCACTGAGCTTTGGTATAAAGAAGTAAAGTGAACATATTTGCTGAGTTATGATGGGTTAACTGTAATAGATATGACCATGGCTCGAGAACTGTTCCTTTAATTATTTTGCTGCTTTGGACAAAGTTGGGTATTTTATTCAGGCTGAATACACATCATTTTTAACTTTAGACCTGTGACTTCCCCTTCACTGAACAAAATCATCCTGTGATAGCTTAAGTAAAATAATGATGTGTCCACTGAAGGCAAAAGGGTCAGGTTCCTCCATAGCATTTTTAAAGTGGGAAAACAGATTTTTGATGGAGCAGTATATGCTTACCCACTCTCTGTTGTAATCTGCTAATGTAGTTAGATATTAACTTTCAATACCATAAACACAGTTTGGTATTATTTTCAGGCTAAATCCAGAGCATTTTATTCATCTGTAGGGATTTGTAGCAGTTCATAGGTTAAATGAGATAGTTTCCAACCCTCTGGCTATTAGAATTTCTCTCAGCTGAAATAAATCCTGATTTAGCCTAAGTAAAATAACAAACTGCTTGCATGAAGTCAAATGAATTAACTCGTTATTTGATTTTGTAATTTTAAATTTTGTTTCTGCCGCCTCCAGACAGTTATATTCAGCTTAGACCTTTTGTACTGTTGGGATTAGATAGAGCCTTCATTAATTCTGTGACTCTGCTGAATTACATTGTTTGGTGGCAGCAATGAAATGAAATGTAAAATACCAGTATGTCATCAGATGGAAACTGAATGTAGTGCTTTGGCTGACTCATACAGGACTTGCTGTATCTCACAGCCAGTGTAACAGCTCTAATGAAATGTAAGGTAACAATCAGCTGTGAGGTTAGAACTGTAGTGAGGAAACGTGTGTGTGTATGTGTGTGTGTGTGTGTGTGTGTGTGTGTGTGTGTGTTACTCTAAGATAAGATTGTTTAAGTGAAAATTTGTATTATACAAATACTACTGTATATTTATGTGAAGTAAACTTTGCTGATTCATACTTCAGGAATCAAGATGTATAATGCCTGTATTCAAAATGTAGTACTGTAATTGCATATATCATGATCATTATCTCATGTGGAAGCTTAATAATATAACTAACCCGTATGTCATCAGATGGAAACTGAATGTAGTGCTTTGGCTGACTCATACAGGACTTGCTGTATCTCACAGCCAGTGTAACAGCTCTAATGAAATGTAAGGTAACAATCAGCTGTGAGGTTAGAACTGTAGTGAGGAAACGTGTGTGTGTATGTGTGTGTGTGTGTGTGTGTGTTACTCTAAGATAAGATTGTTTAAGTGAAAATTTGTATTATACAAATACTACTGTATATTTATGTGAAGTAAACTTTGCTGATTCATACTTCAGGAATCAAGATGTATAATGCCTGTATTCAAAATGTAGTACTGTAATTGCATATATCATGATCATTATCTCATGTGGAAGCTTAATAATATAACTAACCCGTCTTGACCATTTCAACTCAAGTTATCGTTTTTATTTTATCCTTGGCATCTCCACATGATATTATTCAACCTCTGGGTCATGTGTAGTAGTGAATGGGTTAATAAGGCTGTGTCAGGCTAAAAAAGTGTCTCTTATCCTGAATAAAGTTGTCTTGATGTAGCAAGAATTAAATGAAAAATATCTCATCTGAGTGAGGTTGTTGATACCATAGTGTAGGATGTATGCATGGTCAACTATGGTATATATGCTGCCTGGTATATATAATTTCACTCATGATGTATTAAGAGCAGTCACCTTCAAAAGCCATGTTGACTCTCCAGCATCTCTCTCCATGGACTTAGAAAATCACCGTGATGGACCATCAGGACATTGATCTAAGTCCAAATGCAGTTATCTGTGTTGGTTGCTGCAGAATCACCGTATAAGTCCATGGAAACAAAAGGAGGAGAGGTAACAGGATGTCATGTCAATTGTACTTGTTTATACTGCATTGTGGATAAACACTCGTACAGAATGAAAGGCGTTGTTATAAAAGCTGAGAGTGTAATGCAATGGAAAATCATTTTCGTTTTCATTTTTAAAGGCTCCAACATGCTTGCATGTGTCGGCCTTGGTCACCTAATGGCGGCTCTCCACGCTGCACGATCCATTGCAGCCTCCCTATTCAGTCCCTTAACCCTGAGGTCACACTTAATGACCTCTCCCCATGTCTTTCTCGGTCTACCCTTCATAACCCCACCCCCAATATTAACACTTCTCACCTTCCTCACCCAATTATCATCCCCCATCCTCTCCACATGTCCAAACCATCTCAGTCTACCTCTCCTCATCACAACACCAATACACTCCAGTCCCATCCTACCTCTCAACTCTTCCATCATAAACCCAGACTCCCCAGACCTTGCACGCAGGGACGCACTACACATCCACCTAATCATTGTCATTTCTTTACGTCTGAGCCGGCGAATATCCGCCTCCATTACTGCCCAGGTCTCACTACCATACAGCATTACACTCCTAACACATGCTGCATACAAAGACCCCTTAGCACGTAGGGAGAGTCCTCTCAATGTCAGGAGAGGCAAGAGCTCCCTGAACTTCTTCCAACCACTTCTCACCCTAGCCACAGAGCTAGCTCCAGCCCCACCTCCAGCACACAACATGTCTCCCAAATAACAAAACTCTTCCACACACTCAATAGATTCACCAGCAGGTTCAACCCTTTCATGCCTGACAATCTCTATCTGCTCTCCCCGACACACCGTACACATAAAATCAGCATTATCTTGCAGTCTACCTCTGATACCACAACATCTCTTGTGCACCCATTTATCACAAACACCGCACAAGATGTAATTACTTCCCACACTCTTGTGGCAAACTGCACATGGCCACTCCCCCTCGTCTTTGACAGTACCGCCACCAACCCTAGATATCATCACTTTTGCTTTATCTGCATATACCCTTAAGCCCTTGTGCCCCATACCATCTCTCCACTTCCTAATCTTTCCTCCGCCTCTCTTTCATTCCCTGCAATCAACACCAAATCATCAGCATACAATATCTCCCATGGCAGTCCATTTCTAAAGTCATGTGAGAGGGCTTCAAGTGCCATGATAAACAACATGGGACTCAAAACTGACCCCTGATGCGCATCAACATTCACGGAAAACTCATCACTCAAGTCTCCATTCACTCTTACCTGGGTGTGAGCACCCACATATATAGCCATAACCACCCCAACCAGCCACTTCTCCAAGCCAAGCTTTCTCATTGCCCACTTCACCACCTCTCTAGGGACTCTGTCAAAGGCCTTTTCCAAATCAACAAAAACAAAATACAGATCCCTTTTCCTACCAATATATTTTTCCTGAAGCTGTCGAACAATGAATATGGCGTCAGTGGTCCCCCTACCTGGCATAAACCCGAACTGCATCTCATTAATATTCACTCTTTCTCTAATCATACCTTCTAAAATTCTCTCCATTACCTTCATTATCTGATCTAAAAGCTTTATACCTCTATAATTTCCTCTTTCCAGGGCATCACCCTTCCCTTTATACACATTTACAATTACACTTTTCAGCAAATCATCTGGGACAACACTCATAAATAATCATATTTATCAGGTCAGTGACTAACCTCACCCTTATATCTCCTGAGGCCTTCAACATTTCAGCAGTCAACCCAGACACACCTGCTGCCTTCCCCACCTTCATCCTACCTATTGCCTCACTCACAGTAGCAGCATCAATCAAAGGCCAAGGGATAAACACCAGATCTGCTGGCTCCAAACCTTTCCTGTCCCAGTCAAACTCCTTATTCAACAACTGGCTATAATGCTCTCTCCATGCATCTTTAATATCCTCACTGTTCACCACTACCCTTCCTTCATCATTCTTCACACACTGCCCACCTATAATATCCCAATTATCCCTCTTCATCTGATTTGTCACCTTAAACATAATATTTTTCCTTTCCCCATGATTTAGGTTATCAAGTAAAAGTCTCTGTGACTCGGACTTCGTCCTGTATACCTCTTTTCTAGCCCTACGCTTGGCTGCCAAGTATTCCTCCTTGCTACCACTCTTCTTCCATTCCCGGAAAAGCCTTCTTTTCTCCTTAACTGCAGCTTCTACACCCTCATCCCACCACCAAGTTACTATATGTCTTGGTGGTCCTCTTGTCCAACCGCATGTTACATCAGTAACTCTGAAGAGATTGTTCTTGAGGGCTCTGTACTGTTCATTAATGCCTCTGTCTACAGCTCCCTGTTCAGCCACCACTCTCCTCATCTCGCTATAGAAGGCATCCCTTACTACTTGGTTTTTCAACGTCCATACTTTGCTCCTAGGTACATAAGTCCTCATTTTCATCACTCGTTCTTTAAACACCATATCACAGATCAATAGTTTGTGCTGCTGCACACACTCCTCACTTCCTGTAACTTTAACATCCCTCACTAACTTCCTATCAGCCCTCCTAACCAGAAAATAATCTATCTGACTGCTTTTTCCACCAGACTCTTACTTAATTAACCTACTCTTTCTTTTCCAAAAATATGTTACACAGTCATGTCCGTTGCCTCCCCAAACTCGACTATCCTTTCCCCTCCTGCATTCCTTATACCATACACACATTTGTCATGTACTCCTTCATAACCTTGTGCTGCTTAACCTACATGACCATTCAAGTCTTCTCCCAAAACCACCATCTCATCATCCCGCATACCACCTACTGCATGTATTAAATCATCCCAAAATGTATCTTTCTCTGCTTCATGCAATCCTGCCTGTGGAGCATATGCCGATATAACTACAGCTATCTTTCTACCGAATAGAATTTTCACTACCAATGTCCTATCGCTTACTCCTATAACATTCGTAACATATTCCACCCATTTTTCCTCAACCATTCCACCAACACCCCTATATCTGTCTGCCCCCCCCCTGCCAAAACAACTTATATTAACAGTCCTTCACAACAGTCTTTCTGGCTGATCCATCCCTTTACCAGACTTCCTGCAAACATGCCACATCCACCCACCTCCTACTGAATGCCTCAGCGACTTCCCCCGCTCTTCCCCTAAAACTTCCCACATTCCATGAACCCACCCTCATCCCCCTGGGTGATTTACTGTCCTCAGGGCTACTTTGAAACTTATTTTTGTGTTTTGTCATAGTCAGGATTAACCCGTACAATCCCACCGTCGGCATGGTGCCGACAGTACAAAACGTCTCATTTAATCCCAGCGACGTGATGGTGCCTACAGCAAAATTCAAGTGCTGTCACACTCTCAAACTGCTTTAATCTAGCTTATTTTTTGCTAAGGAGTAGCTTAATGTAATGGCAACACTGTGTCCAAGCAGTTGTAGTACTGAGTTTGGTTCTGCGTGGGTGAGTAACATCAGTGTGCCACTGTCCGTCAGAGCGTCAGGATGTCGCGAAAATCACACCATTTTTCCACCTCATTGGGCTGGAGGATGCTTTTGAAATTGTCACATAGACCCTTCTGTCCCTTCATTTAGTGATTCTTCAGAAGAGAAAGATGTGAATAAATATTCTGGGGAGGAATATGAGCCAGTGGAGGACACTGAGAAAGGGGAATCCCCCTTTCTCCTCCCCCATTCTCTCTCATCCCGCCCAGCTGGGTGGGAAAACATTGCTCACTGCTTGGGAAACGGCTAAAAACACGACGGACGGCCATCCTGGTCTTATTTCTCCTATGAGGAATACTTTTTTTTGCTTTTCCTTGATTTATATGTCCTTTTGGATTGTTTTATGCAATTAAACTTGTTTCCGTTTTTGTTCCGGGATTGGATGGGTATAAACTTGCAAAAATGCCTGGGATGGTATGGGTTAATACCATCATCACATGCTGCCCAAAATTTAATATTTTTTGAAGCATGTGATGATGGCATTCTTTTTTTTTTTTTTTTTTTCTAACATGCACTAAAATTGCCATCTCTGCACCTTGAATGCTAAGTTGTAGCGGTAGAATAACATTTAGAATATGATGCTAGTCACAAGGAAGTGCTGTAGAAAGGATGCAGAACTCAAGTATTTTCCTTTGCCGGTGGGCTGTATGAAATACTGTAGCTGCAAAAGGAAGTAGGTCAGGACTAAATTAAAGGAAAAAGAGTATAGGTATGTCTGACTTTCGTGTTTTTGCTCACTACACTGTAATGTGGGATAAAAACTTATCATATCTAAAAATTAGAGATATCCATGAATGATCTAAAAATTACAGATAACCATGAATGACTAATAATTGGGTGTTTGCTCTCTGTTCTTGATCATATGGCCATAGGACTTTTCATGAGTCCCTTCTTTTCCAGGTCTTCAGTGAAATAATGTGATGAAGTCTGAAATATTTGAAACCAGTGATGTGCAGGGTGACCCATAAATGAAGCTCCACTAGAAACTCATGTGGCAGTAGATCCTGTGCTCTGGGGGTTGCTTGGTTGACTAATGTGGGCATGTGTGTTGCAGTAGGAGGTGGAAGTGAATAAATGATGCATGGTAGGTAATGATAACACTGAGCAATTCCCACAACTCCTGAGAAAGTACCTGGTAAAGGGGAAGTGGAGCATTATATATGGTCCATCTTGTACAGGTAAGACTTTCAATTCAAATGGCAATGTATGTAACCTGTACGGTACTTAAATACATCGAGCTGGAAGAATGTTCAGGAACTAGCTGTTGTTTGAATGTTTTATTGTTAAGAGTACCAGCATGTACATTTGAGAACTGCTTATCCTCTATCCGTATCATTGTTTGGAAGGAGGATATAATCAGTGTTCTACATCAGAGTCCTGCAGTACAGTGTAAAAATAGGGTGAAACATTGTTAGACTACTGTCTATGAAGCACAGCTCACAATGACATTGCTACTTGTGTGTTCAGAATAATATCAGACAACCTGTAGCAGACTCTTATTTGATGAGGAAGTCAGGAACAGAGGTGAGGGTATGCAGACATGGTAGCCCACAACTATATAGGTACACTAATAGGGTTAATGAATAGCATGGTGGTAGGTGGTGGCGACCTTCATCCACTCACTTGATGTAGTGCTCCCTACATCTTCCTTATCCTTTATCATTCTTTTTCTTTGCCTGCCCTCCTCCCTTCCTATATCTCCCATCTTTCCTGTCACTTCTTATTGCTCTTCTTTCCTTTAAAGGTGGCTTTACATTGAGTGACAAGCCAAATGGTTTCCTGTAAGCCAAGAAACCATTTACAACGCTGGGTGGTAACCATATAACCAACCCATACGTGCTCCCTACGTGTCAATAAGTGGGTTGGTGGAGGGTTAGTGCCCCTCCCCATAAAACCAGTAACTCAAAGTCAAATGGCCACCTCTTAAGAGATTATGGCGTCTGGCAATAGGTAGATAGATAGATAGATGATTATGAAAAGACAAAGGGACATAGGGAGCATTTTTTAAAAAGGGTGGGGTCAGACAAGCCAAATGGTTTCCTGTACACCAGGAAACCATTTACTATGCTGGGTGGTAACCACATAACCAAATTTTGGTGCCTGGTGGTTTAGTGGGTAATTATTGCACTCCAGTCGGATTGAGCCGGTGAAGGTTTATATCCAAGGGGTGGTTGGGGTTTATGCTTACGTAATGCCACTCAGGGATGAGTGAGGCTGGTCACTCTCATCTTAAATGTCAGGACCAACTGCCTAGTCCTAGGCTCCTACGCTCCTCATGGGGCAATGTAGGATTGGATGATGGATGGATGTCTTTTTTTTTTTTTTTTTTTTTTCACTGAGGAAAGTAATTCGGAAATCAATGTAAAACTATACAAAATAATTAAAAGAAATTTATGCAATAATTTCTTAAACTACGGGTACCATGCAAACCAGTTCTGTATACACAGGGATATGTTGATTGTTATAAAAGCTAGCATTGACAGATCTTGACATAATCAGTCTCTCTTCTCTGCCCTGTCTGTTTTTCTCCCAGTTTTTCTCTTCCTTTTTTTCCTTTCTTTCTTTCCTTTCCTCCTTCTGTTACTTCTATCCCTCTCTCATATTCATTTCAGAGTAGCATACAATGGTTATAAAAGAAAGCATTAGAAAAAATGAAAATTAAATAAAAGGGGAAATATATATATATTTCATCCCCTTAAGAGACAATGTTTATTTAAGCCGAAGCAGGTGATTATTGCCTCCAGGGTCATTTCACGAAGATGTCAACCTTTTGTGTCAAGATCAGAATTGCTTAAAAGTACATAAATTATACATCATTTTAAAGCATAGTCATTGAATTTTATGAATCTGAAGAGGAAAAGAGCCTAAACTGTCAACTAAGGGAGCTGCATAAAAAATTGTCATATTATGTCACCAAAGAAAAATCAGTTCTGAATTTAGCAATTTTCATAACATCATTGACCAGAGTATGTTATTGTTTGGAATGCTGACATCATGTTTTATTGAAGATGCATCTATTTGAGTTGTGATTGACACTATCACTAGATAGGACTAATTAGGGCCCAAGCCAGTCCGAAAAATGCGAAAGTCCAATAAAAGCGACATCAGGACTCCCCCTTGGACTTCCTCCTCCTTTTGTTATGCACAGAGGCTTGCTTGTCATTTATGCATTTCTCTCTCTCTCTCTCTCTCACACAGGAGAGGGATGGGGAGGAGGAGAAGGAATGGAGGAGGAGAGAGGAGGGACTGATATTATGGTATCTCCTCCGTTTGCTTCTTTTTTCATTTATTCCAAGAGAGGACTGCTTCTGACTTTATTGGACTTTTCCTGAGCATAAGAGTTTAGTCCACTTGGCTCCTTGAGTCCGATTAAAGCGAATTCCGCTATATTGAAGTCCGTTATATCGAGGTTTTACTGTACTGTATGTGAAATATTTTTGACAACAAATAATTTTTAGAGGTTGCTCATTGCCCTTGAATATCACTGTATAAGTGTCAAACCGTGTATATTCAGAGGATTTTGTATCTGAAATTTTCTTACATGAATTTGTCAGATACGATATCATCTCATAGAAGGTCACAAACGGTTAATTTTGGAAAAAGTTAGATATATTTATTAACTAATCTGAATTGCTTCAAAGCAGGTTATAGATTTTTGATGAACACTTAATTGTAATACCAGTAAACGACTATCAATACAGTCACTTCTGCATTATTAAATGACCATTATGTCGCCAGCCAAATCAATGACCATTCATTGCTGCAGGCGTCACTTAACTCCATGAGGAACTCTGCGTCTGTGGTCGGCCACAACTTGTAGGATGTATTGCAGCTGGTCTTCATCCTTCGTTAGACGACCTGAGAAGGCCTCGATAAGTGCAACTGGACATTCAGCGTGATCATTGGTTACTGTGAGTTTTTGCAAACATGCCAACGCCTTTCCGTATGTACGATCTTCATACCATTGGTCAACAGGTAACTTCAAAAAGTCATCATTGATATCCAGTCTTTTGAAGAGGTTCTTTGTCTGCTTCGTGGTGAAATCAGCAACAGTCTTTCCTCGAATGTCACCAGTCGCAATGGTCACTCACTTGGGAGGATCCTCCATACCATCATTGAAATTCATAGCTTTCACCATCTGTTTCTTGACTTCTTGACTGACGTTATCATCAAACAGTGCAAGACCCACCAGCTCTTCATTCAAGTACCACAGATGAGAGGCAATTTTCTGAGCTGTTACTCTGGAGATCTCATTGTTGATGGTGGCATAGTCGACTAGGGCCCGCGGCAGATGCAGGTCGTTCTGTGGGGCGCTCACTGTGAGTGGTGCTGTTATCCAGGCCTTGATGTAGAAGCGTGTGTAAAACACACGCAGGTCACGGAGACCACGCCCTTCACTGATGGTCAAGGTAAATTGTGAATGAAACATCCACACTTTGAATGTGTAGATTACCTTTGACATCCATCGTGCTTGATGCATCGCGCTGGGCTTAGGAAAACGAGTACCTCGCGGTGGTGATGAACCGAGGAAGATGGCAGTCAGCTCAAGTAGCTCACGGTAATCATCTCGAGACTGCTTGTGCAGAAGTGTAGTGAAAACAAAGGTCAGGACCTCCCCCTTGATATCTTCAAGTTGAGCTATGACCACTTCATCAGATGATGCGTCTTGGAAGTGCTCCTGGTCAATTGAACTCCCAAAAGTTTGAAATCGCTTGAAGAGCAGTACTTTTCGCTCCGGTACAACATACATTGCTGTCTTGAAAGCAGTTCCTGCAAGTAGTTCTAAGTTGTGATGCCGGCAGGCGAGGTACAGGAGTTCTCTGTCCAGTAGCTGTTCCACCATAATGCATGCTCCTTTGTGGCGACCCGAGTTTGCTCTTGTCGTGTTGAAGCAGATGCATTGGACCCTTTCTGCAACTCCCCACCACTTCAGTGCTCTGATCATGGCTTGTGCTTGCTGCAAACCAGTCCCTGATCCTAATTTTGGAACTTCTAATAGCTGAGAATTACCACATGACAAGATAATGATCAGAAGTTGGTCCACTTTTTCATTGTTGGTGAGGTCTGGAAGAAGCTTTCCATCCCAGTGTACGACGATTACTTCTTCCAGAGCGAACTCATTCATTATGCTCATCGCCGTCTCTTTGCGTCATTTCTGTCGCTGTCACCTGATGCTGCTGCTGTTCAGAATTAATGAACTGAGATCATGACCAAAAGCTTTTGCTGTTTCTCCGAGAATCATCAGAGCAGCGCGATCAGACAGTTGATATCAATCCAGAGTGGCCAACAAATTTTGACATACCACGTTGAGTACACCGCTTCCCGTCCGATCAGCGAAGTTAAGCAGCGTTGGGTCTGGTTAGTACTTGGATGGGTGACCGCCTGGGAACACCAGATGCTGTTGGCATAATGTTCTCCCTACATGTCAAGTGGGGTTGGTGGAGGATTAGTGCCCCTCCCTGTAAAACAATTAACTCTAAGCCCTTGGCCACCCCGTTTGGGATACATGGCGTCTGGCAATGAATGAATGAATGAACAACTTTCCGACCACGTTTGGGTGGTGAGGGAAGACTTACATTTAATTCTTCATTTACAGAAGTCATGCAGTTACCACTGGACTCATCCCCAGATGACAAAGTACTGCTACTCTCCAATTCAGCGATTTCTTGGGCCTGCTCAAATGCAGTGGTGGCCTTTTCTCCTTTTTTTTTTTTTTTTTGCGAGGAAGAAGGGACCAAAGGCCATGAGCCCGCAATAACAGTTCCATCGAAGAGAAAAACAAAATACAAGAGAGGGCCAAATTCAAGATCCATTCATTTCGAGATGCCTGGACACACTGCATTTGAAAGACCGGAGATCATAGGCAGCAAGAAATACAGACAGAGGGAGACAGTTCCAGAGTTGACCCATTCCATAAATGAAGGACTGGTAGTAACGGTTAACTCTTGCATTAGAGAGTTGGACAGAAAAGGGATGAGAGTTTGCTGCTTGACGGGTGCTACGCGCCTGTCGTAGAGATGGATGAATGCATGCAGACAGTTCAGAGGAGCAGTGACCATTAAAGAAGCGATAGAAAAGAGATAAAGATGCAACAGTGCGGTGAAGAGACAGAGGTTGAAGGGAGTCAGTAAGAGGAGGAGAGTTAATGAGACGAAAAGCCTTTGACTCCACCCTATTCAGAAAAGCTGTATGTGGGGAGCCTCCCCACACATGAGAGTTGTATTCCACACAGGGGCAGATAAAACCACTGTATAGAGTCAACAATTGTGCAGGGGTAAAGAAAGAACGGAGTCGGCTTAGCACACCCAATCTCTTGGATGCAGATTTTACAAGAGATGTAATATGATCTTTCCAAGATAAGTCCCGTGTAAATGAAACCCCAAGCATGTTCAAGGATGATGCAGGATTAAGCTGAATATCATTAAACATTAGTGGGTATACCTGTGAAAGATTTTGACGGGTTGATAGGTGTAAGAACTGAGTCTTAGATACATTAAAAACAACCATATTATTTTTACCCCAGTCAGAGATACAAGCCAAGTCAGACATTAGGTGTGCCATAGCCTCATCCCTTGTTTGTTGAAGTAACTGCTGAGATGGGCGTAGCGGGAACCGAGTGGAAAGGTGAAGGGTGGAGTCATCAGCATATGAGTGGATAGGGTTAGATGTACAGCTCAGAAGGTCATTGATGAATAAAAGGAAGAGAGTTGGTGATAGGACAGAGCCCTGAGGAACACCACTGTTGATAGATCTAGGAGAAGAACAATGTCTGTCTACAACAGCGGCTATAGAACGACCAGAAAGGAAGCTAGCAATGAAGGCACAGATAGAAGGATAGAAACCGTAAGAGGGCAGTTTGGAAATTAAAGATTTATGCCAGACTCGATCGAAAGCCTTTGAGATGTCAAGTGCAATGGCAAAGCTTTCGCCTAAGTCCCGAAAGGAGGATGACCAGGAATCTGAAAGGTTGGTGAGAAGATCGCCAGTGGAGCGTCGCTGATGGAATCCGTATTGACGATCAGAAAGAAGGTTGTGATAGGAAAGATGCCTTAAAATTTTTCTGTTGAGAATTGACTCGAAAACTTTTGAAACACAGGACGTTAAAGCAATTGGACGATAGTTGGAGGGTTGGGAGTGGTCACCCTTCTTTGGGACTGGCTGAATGAGAGCAAACTTCCAGCAAGAAGGAAAGGTACAAGTTGACAGACAAAAGCGAAAGAGTTTGCCTGGGCAGGGTGTAAGCACAGAAGCACAGTTCTTGAGAACAACAGGACCTGAACTCCATCGGGCCCATATGCCTTGTTAGTATTGAGGCCAGTGATTGCAGAAAATACATCAGCTGACTTCTGACTTCCTCATGGCTGAGGAAGTCAGAGGCGGGAAGTGATGGAGGAACAGCACCGGAATCGTCTAAGGTGGAATTGGAGGAGAAAGTCTGTGCGAAGAGATCTGCTTTATCAGTAGAAGAAATAGTTTCAGAACCATCCAAGTGAGCTCCATATACTCACACTGGTGCTTATTTACTTCTTTGATACTTTGGGTCTAGTCGATTCCTGCCATTGCCCCCGGCCGACCTTTCATACACTGACTGATGAGAAACTGTTTGTCCTCTTCTACTGTGATCAGTTTCAGGGCATCAGCATGTGCAGTATCGAAAAGGTCATCCAAAGTATCTTTAAATGATTGCTCACCCTGGACTTGTGCTGGTGTTTTCTTGCCCTTGTTTTTCTTAAGAAATTGCCATTGAAGCAAAATCTACTTTAATTTTTTTTTGGAATTGCATGTTTGTTGAACTGGAATACGGGCACACTCTCAGAACTGTTCCACTTTTTCGATTGTATTTGTCACTGCTGTTTTAATTGTCTTGTTCTGCTTCAGGTGGAAGTGCAAAAGATAACCTAGGGCTTGGCAGTTTGAAGGCAATTTGGACCCTTTGATATTATCTTCCAACTTGTCGAGCAAGTAGACATCAGACTGAGTCCCAGACAAGTTCCTTGCTTTAGCATCAGTGCTTCCACTCGTCGAAGCCGTATTTGTCCAGAATCAACACAGTTCAACCAGTTATCAGTAATTATGTAAGATTGCCTGTAAAAGCAGAAAGCATGCAATTAAAGGGTGTACCCCTCCCTGTAAAACAATTAACTCTAAGCCCTTGGCCACCCCATTTGGGATACATGGCTTCTGGCAATGGATGGATGGAATTAGATTGTTCATTCTGTACATGGATGGGGTAATAAAAGAGGTACAAGGTAGGGCAGTGGATGTTGGAATGGCCCTAGTGAGAGAGGGCAGTGTTTGGAAACTCCCTGTACTGTTGTTTGCAGATGATACTGTGTTGTTAAGTGAAGACATAGGGGAGCTGCAAGGCTTGGTGGATGAGTTTGGGAGAGTATGTAAGAAACGGAATCTAAAGGTGAATGTAGGGAAGAGTAAAGTGATGATTTTTGAGAGAGGTGAAGTCAGTGAATTTACAATGAGGTTGGATAGTGAGGAAATGGAAAATGTGAGTATGTTTAAGTATTTGGGGAATGTGATGAGTAAGGATGGAAGTTTGGAGGGTGAAGTGGTTGAAAGGGTATAACAAGGAAGAAAGGTTGCTGGTTCCTTGCAAGCAGTGATAAGAAACAGGCAAGTGAGCATGGAAGTGAAAAAGTTACCACGTGACAGTATTGTGATACCAACTCTAACGTATGGAATTGAAGTTTGGACATTGTTGGAAAGACACAGGTCAAGAGTGAGAGCAGTGGAAATGAGTTATTCAAGAGGAGCCTGGAGTCACATGGAGAGACAGGCTGACAAATGAGGATATAAAGGGGCATTGTGGTGTGGATGTGGATGTGATAGGAAGCATTAGGAGGAATACACTGAGGTGGCTTGGCCATGTGGAGAGGATGGAGGGTGAGAGACTGACGAGGAGAGTGTATGTGAGTGAGGTGGATGGGGGTGGGGGGGGGAGGCCAAGGATGAGATGGAGGGATGGAGTGGAGAGGGGGGTGTGAGTTGGGAGCATGGCAATGAAATGGCGGGGGACAGGGCGACGTGGAGGCGATTTGTTTGTGGCCACCCTGTACAGGATTAGGGCATCTGGCAATAGGTAGATAGATAGAATTAGATTGTCACTGTGTGCTATCAGTACACAACTGTGACATCTCTATGCACTTAACAAGTAAGTGAAACACTGTTATATACCAAATTGTCATTGAAATCTAGTAAATTATCGTCACCACGAATATCAGCAGCATAACCGAGTCATGAGGTATAATGACAATTGTCTAACTGCCACGCCCGGTTCACATTAGGCAGCTGTGATCTGCCTAGGTGCTATGAATTTAAATCTTTGTACAATGCAGAGCTGAGTAGTTTCAAGACACCGAAATTGTGTGAAAGACATTTCTGTGAAACTATGTGGGACAAGCTGAATGTGGCGATACGTAATAACATAAAAGGCTGATGAGCGACCTCTAAATATAAATATTTTTGAAAAATATTTTGCATGACAGATTTTCATGTTATATAGAAGGATTTTAGGGGGTATTGTCCTAAAAGTTTGCAAGATCGAAAATTAGGACCACCCTTATATATGTATATGAATAAATATATAATATATATATATATATATATATATATATACAGTAATCCCATTCCTCTTTCCTTCCATTCTCTTCTTCCTTTCCTTCTTTCTTTCCTCGTCCTTCTACCTACGGGTGACTTTACACTCCCTTTTCTGTCATTCTTTCCTTCATTCCTTCCTCTTCCTTCTGCTTATGGGTGACTCTACACTGAATGACAAGCCAAGTGGGTTCCTGTACACCAGGAAACCATTTACTATGCTGGGTGGTAACCAAATAACCAAACTATGGCGCCTGGTGGTTTAGTGGGTAATTATTGCATTCCAATTGGATTGAGCCAGTGAAGGTTTATATCCAAGGGATGATTGGGGTTTATTGCTCACGTAAGGCCACTCAGGGATGAGTGAGGCTGGTCACTCTCATCTTAAATGTCGGGACCAACTTGTCTAGCCCTGGGCTCCTACGCTTCTCATGGGGCGACATAAGATTGGAGTAATCCCACCACTATCCGACGTAATAGAGCCAAAGGCATGTCCGAAAAGTGGTCCCGTCTGAATAGTGGGCCCCAGCCTCCTGGACTTGTACTTAAGGACCCTAACCCAGCCTAACTTTGAAAGCCACCTAAATAACTCCCTAGCAGACTTGCATGGCACCTATTTAAGACCCTATTCACACCAATAATGGACATAATAGCATGAAATAAATGAAAGGGAACCAGAGAATGAGGAATTAGAAGTGGTTATGGAAAATATTTAGCAGTGTAACTTACAGGGTACTTACAGCATGTCCGTGGCCGCCTTCTCTAAGGCTTTGGCATTGGTGAAAATGCTCTTGAAGCCTTCACACGTACAGTAATCCAGTGTTGTGCTGCACTTACAGTAATTCTTTGCACTGTGAGTTATAATTGTTTAACACTGCACATTCCGTAAACTGGGGTGACATCGGACACAGGGTAAATTCGGACATTATTTGGGTAAAAAATTTAAATGCTACACAACTGCTAAAAGAAGGAAGCAGAAATAAATCTTCTAACAGCAAAATGTTGCATTGGTACTGTACATTTTCCCATATAATTATCTCTCTCTAAGCTAATGTTTCAGTGGTGAATTTTAATTAGTGCAGAAAATACTTAAATTTTGGGGAAAAATGAGAACTGCAAAACTTTCTGTGGTGGGAGTGAGTCATAACACATAGCATGATTCTACAGGTTTAGAGGTTTGTGTTAATGTCTATCTTGAAGATTGAAACAGAAAGAGGGTTAAGATCTGTACTTTAAATATGTCAAAACATGACGTGTGTATGTGTCTGCATTTTGGAGATATAAAGGGGTGACTTTGGACACTACAGCCTAACTAGAGTCAGATGTGCAGCATACTCCAAAGCTACATGAATGGGTAGTTGTTCAAATCTCAGATGAGAAAAAATGAAGAAGAAATATTTTGTACTTATAGTCATAAATACTGTGCCAACATTGAAAGTTTGGTTCTTAAAATATGTCAAAGGTACAAAAAACGTATTTGTCACTTCTAACATTCCAGGTGATGAAATGTGTGTCATAGATGAGTCAGATATTGTAAATGTAGATACAGGAACCACTCATGCACAAACGAAAACGTATGATTTTTGACCCTGATGTTAATACATGGCCACACTAAATCACCATGATCTAGTTAGAATGCCAGGTGTACAGTATTCTTTTCATTTTTCTAGTCTGAGACAAAGATATGGTATATTCTTTTCATATTTCTAGTCTGAGAAGAGATATTATTTAGTTTAGTGTAATTAATTTAATCTGAGAAGAGATATTATTTAACTTTTGATATTATTTTTGAATACTGTATTTTGTCATAAAGACCTTTTTTTTTTTTTTTTTTTTTTTCCAAACCACTATTGTTCATATTTTTCTTCAGACTAAAGGTCCTGGTACATTTTGATGTGTTCTCTTTATATTCAAGCTCTTAGTAGTGCCTTAAACTGGCAGACAGGCTTGTAATCCCAATAGTCTTGAAAGTGTCATCCTATGTAAGTTCGGAAAATGTCTGTTTTTCTCAGTCATTTTACAAAAATTCCCCTGCATTGTTGGGTGATTATCATGAAAACTAAATTTTGCAGTATAGTTTGATGCTTTTTCTTTAATACAGTAGAACCTCTCTCATTCGGACTATATGGGGGGGAGGGTTGTCCGAATTAGCAGATTGTCCGGACCATCAGGGTAATCTCCAGTTCATACCAAAAACTATCTACATATGGTATGTTTGTTAATTATTAACATATGTGGCATGTGTCAACCCTATGTAACTGCAAAAGATGAAAGGATACTAAAATAACCAAACTAATCATGTACGATAGTTTTGTACTGCATAATTTACAGGTAAGGCCATGACAAGAAACTAGCCTACATTTTAAATTGTAGTAAGTGACTAAGGCCCGTGTAGGCAAAAAAATAAATTAATTAATTAACTGTAATATTTGGAATAAAAATAAAACTTATGTAGGCAAAAAATACATTGTCATCTTTGGCATATTGATAACACCCATATGGGCAAGAAGCTAATGTTTGATGTACAAGTAAAGCACATTTAAGTACAAAAAATAACCTACAGTAATCATTAAACACTGCAGAATATTCTGACCCATTTTTGTGTAAGCAAACTCCTCCTTTTAACACCTTTATTCATTGCAGAAGCTACACTTGCATTAAGGGGCATGGTAAGGAGGATTAACTTTTGAAATACAGCGTAAAAATATAAATGGTTGGTGAACTAGTTGATGGAACGAATGCTAGCGTGTGTTTAAACAGGCGCCCATGTTGCAACCTAGCGTGATCCGAGACTAAACGAATGATGATCGCTTTCCGCGCCGATACTGAAAATGACTTTAGAATTACTTTCAACATATTTTTGGAGCTTACTATTTTTAAATTTTGTCCGAATTAACAGAAATCCGGATTAAAGGGGTCCGGACCAAAGAGGTTCTACTGTATTATACTCAAAAGGAGGCCATCAGCTTGTAAATTTCTTATTAATATTGTCAGTGAATCTTTTCTTTGAAAACATCAACAGATATATCAAAATTTTCAAATTGGTTGCTCTGTATTTGTTTGTAATTTTTGCAGCATTTTTTTTTAAACTCCCAGGGTGTCCGAAGTCCCCCCAGACTTGTCCGTAAATGCAACTGAGCTACTGAAGGCCTGTTTCAGTGTATTTTAAAGGGATGTCCGAAGTCACCCCAAAGTGGGGGTAACTTCGGACACCTATAAACTACTTTTTTCCAGAATAATGGAGATACTGAGGTTTTCATGCTGATAGGTAGTGAGAGGTTACCGTCTCACGCACATATGTAATACTTAACATCTGTAATTTGTTCCAAATATTTTGCAGCAGGTTGAAAAAACCCCCACAATTGTCCGAAAGTCAGCCCAGTTTACGGTTCTGTTAATTGCACCACACCAGTTTCAATGGCCAGTTTGCACTCCTCAGTTAATTCTTTGCACTCTAAATTCTAATTTCTTAACAGTGCACCATACTGTAAATTCCCGTGTGATCTAGTGGCAAGGTATTGCAGTTTATTCACTGTTTATTCACAAAAACGAGCAGGTGCGGCATCCATTGCGATAAGCATCTACTCGTGATCGCAGTTAGGCGGTAACTGGTGGTGAGGGGGAAGCAGGGTTGCCAGATTGGAACTCGGCCACATTACCAAATGCCTCAGTTTTCATTACCAAATTTAACTTTTCATTACCAATTTCGTAAAGCAAGCATTTATTCTTCACTATTTATATATACAAGTGCACTATTAATCACTCTCCTTACAATTAACAGCATGTTAATTATTTTCACGCAATGTAGGCTAGCAAATTAATCAGAGAGAGCAGACAATCCACCATCTCCTTCCTGTGTATCCTCATACGTGTGAAAAATCCGTTTGGTACTGCATTATTCTGATTCATTACCAAACGAATTTTTCATTATCAAATTGGCCCACATTTGGTAGTGGAAAATACCAAATGGCAACCCTGGGAGGGAGGAAAGAAGGAGTGAAGGGTTCGTGTGTGAACAGAGCTGGCCTGTTAGGCACCGCGCAGCAATTTCAAATTTCGAGTGGGAAAAAATTCAGATTTTGGGGGGATTTTTTTCTTTTTTTTGGCCATTTTTGGGTTCCGAAGGTCCAGGCCCTCAATGTCTGGTAAGTGGGGAGTCCAGATAGTGGGTATCCAGATAATATAGGGATTACTGTGTGTGTATATATATATATATATATATATATATACACAGTACCCTCGCGTCCAGCACGGTAATATTGTCATGCATGGGTCCCATGTTGGACCAATAACGTGTTGGATAAACAACAGAGCTTATGGGGAAAAATGAATTATGTCAGCAACCCTAGGAAAAGTCACATTATATGCCTACCATATACCTATACATATATTAGTACTGCTATAATTATAATGAATCGTACTGTACTATGAATGATAACTAACCTTTTAGGATAGTGTTGGTGGGCTTGTTGGGAATGGAAGGTGGTATCCGAGGCTGTAGGTGGTCCTACTGGGATGGCTGCTGGCATCACTATTGGGTAATGGCTGCTGCTCCTCCTCAACCTCCCTCATAAATCCTTCGAAATTCCTCTCCCCTTTCTTCTGCCTCTCGATGAATTCTACCTTGGTGGTCTGAGGGAACTGCCGCCACTTCCTGGGGTTCTCAGAAGGCTTCCTAGGCATCATGAGCTGAGTAAAATGCAGTAGCAAGGGCAGAAAATGCAGCAAGAAAAAAACACCATCCAATGCGAATTATGCGACTGAGTGGCGCTGTGGCGGGAGAAATTTAAACAAAACATCACGTGAGAGCAGAAGCGTTTTTCATTGGGCAACATCATGATCACATCACGATAGCGGGTGAGGGAGGCTACTTGATCAGAAGTTTTGATTGGTTCTCAGCATCACAGGAACGTCCAGTATGACCGTGTTGGACCAGAGGTGATCGTGTTAGAGGCGAACTCTCTGGATTTCGCCCACTTCTCGGAACTCTGTCTGTGTTATGCTTACGCACCCGTTTTACAGTACTTAAATCGTATTAAAACATACTAATTTTTTGCTCTCCGTGCTGGACGCGAATCGTGCTGGACAAATGCGTGTTGGACGCGAGGGTACTATATACTGTATATATATACAGGTAACTCGCACGGAACACGATCTCACGGAACGCGCTCGCAATTATACACGGTAAGGGCTGGGATACATATAAGACAACGTAAGATTAAAAAACCATTATGAAAACTACAAATTAACGCAGGAGAGGCCTTTGAAAGATCAAATCCTCGAACGTCACCGCAGCGCGCGGTTTGTTTTCATTACGTGACGATCTAGGCGGGAAATTAGTGAGTGAGACATTCCCGAGTACAGTAACACAGTATTTGTAAGTTAAATATTTTTTTTTTTTTTTTTTTTTTAATGCGAGGAAGAAGGAACCAAAGGCCATGAGCCCGCAGTAACAGTTCCCTCCAAGAGAAAAACAAAATACAATAGAGAGCCAAATTCAAGATCCGATCATTTTGAGATGCCTGGACACACTGCGTTTGAAAGACTGGAGATCATAGGCAGGAGGAAATACAGACAGAGGGAGACAGTTCCAGAGCTGACCTGTTGCATGAATGAAAGACTGGGAGTAACGGTTAACTCTTGCATTAGAGAGTTGGACAGAAAAGGGATGAGAGTTTGCTGCCAGACGGGTGCTACGCGCCCGTCGTAGAGGTGGAGGAATGCATGCAGACAGTTCAGAGGAGCAGTGACCATTAAAGTAGCGATAGAAAAGAGATAAAGATGCAACAGTGCGGCGAAGAGACAGAGGTTGAAGGGAGTCAGTAAGAGGAGGAGAGTTAATGAGACGAAAAGCCTTTGACTCCATCCTATTGAGAAGAGCTGTATGTGTGGAGCCTCCCCACACATGAGAGTTGTACTCCACACAGGGGCGGATAAAACCCCTGTATAGAGTCAACAATTGTGCAGGGGTAAAGAAAGAGCGGAGTCGGCTTAGCACACCCAATCTCTTGGAAGCAGATTTTACAAGAGATGCAATATGATCTTTCCAAGATAAGTCCCGAGTAAATGAAACCCCAAGCATGTTCAAGGATGATGCAGGATTAATCTGAATATTATTAAACATTAGTGGGTATACCTGTGGAAGATTTTGTCGGGTTGATAGGTGTAAGAACTGAGTCTTAGAAGCATTAAAGACAACCATATTATTTTTACCCCAGTCAGAGATATGAGCCAAGTCAGACATTAGGTGTGCCATAGCCTCATCCCTTGTTTCTTGAAGTAACTGTTGAGATGGGCGTTGCGGGAACCGAATGGAAAGGTGAAGGGTGGAGTCATCAGCGTATGAGTGGATAGAGTTAGATGTACAGCTTAGAAGATCATTGATGAATAAAAGGAAGAGAGTTGGTGATAGGACAGAGCCCTGAGGAACACCACTGTTGATAGATCTAGGAGAAGAACGATGGCCGTCTACGACAGCAGCTATAGAACGACCAGAAAGGAAGCTAGCGATGAAGGTACAGATAGAAGGATAGAAACCGTAGGAGGGCAGTTTGGAAATTAAAGATTTATGCCAGACTCGATCGAAAGCCTTTGAGATGTCAAGTGCAATGGCAAAGCTTTCGCCAAAGTCCCGAAAGGAGGATGACCAGGAGTCTGAAAGGTAGGTGAGAAGATCGCCAGTGGAGCGTCCCTGACCGAACCCATACTGACGATCGGAAAGAAGGTTGTGATAGGAAAGATGCCTTAAAATTTTTTTATTAAGAATTGACTCGAAAACTTTTGAAATACAGGACGTTAAAGCAATTGGACGATAGTTGGAGGGTTGGGAGTGGTCACCCATCTTTGGGACTGGCTGAATGAGAGCAAACTTCCAGCAAGAAGGAAAGGTACAAGTTGACAGACAAAGGCGAAATAGTTTGCCTAGGCAGGGTGTAAGCACAGAAGCACAGTTTTTGAGAACAACAGGAGGGACCCCATCAGGCCCATATGCCTTGTTAGTACTGAGGCCAGTAATGGCAGAAAATACATCAACTGAAGAAATTTTAATGTCAGCCATGAGGAAGTCAGAGGTGGGAAGTGATGGAGGAACAGCACCGGAATCGTCTAAGGTGGAATTGGAGGAGAAAGTCTGTGCAAAGAGATCTGCTTTATCAGTAGAAGAAATAGCTACAGAACCATCAGAGTAGAAAAGAGGAGGGAAGGATGATGAGGTAAAGTTGTTAGAAAGATTTTTGGCAAGGTGCCAGAAGGAGCGGGAAGAATTCGAGTTGGAGAGTTGAGAGCATTTAGTATGGATGAAATTATTTTTAGTAGAGCGAAGAACAGACTTAGCACGATTCCGGGCAGAAACGTAAAGATTATGTGATTCAGGGGTGGGTTGGCTCCGGTACCTTTTGTAGGCCTTCTCCTTGTTGTGGACAGCATTAGAACAAGCGTGATTAAACCAAGGCTTTCTTGCGTTAGTCAAAGGATATGAGAAAGGAATGTATGCTTCCATGCCCGAGAGAATAACCTCCGTAATGCGCAAGGCACACTCAGATGGCTCACGGCCATGGAAGCAATAATCATTCCAGGGAAAATCAAAGAAGTACTGCCTGAGGGCCTCCCAGTCCGCAGCTCCAAAATGCCAGAGACGACGTTTCCCTGGAGGGTCCGCAGGCCGTACTGGAGCGATAGGACAGGTTAAGGTAATAAGGTTGTGATCGGAGGAGCCCAACGGAGAGAAAAGATTAACAGAGTAAGCTGAAGGATTAGTTGTGAGGAAGAGGTCAAGTATGTTGGAGCTCTCTCCAAGGCGGTCAGGGATACGGGTAGGGTGCTGTACAAGCTGCTCTAGGTCATTAAGGATAGAAAAGATGTAGGCTTGTTCACCAGGTGGATCCGTGAAAGGAGAGGAGAGCCAAAGGTGGTGGTGAACATTGAAATCTCCAAGAATGGAGATTTCAGAGAAAGGAGAAATGGACAGAATGTGTTCCATCGTAGAAGTAAGATAGTCGAAGAATTTTTGATAGTCAGTAGAATTAGGGGATAAGTAAACAACACAGATATATTTAGTCAGAGAATGACAGGAAAGCCGAAGCCAGAGAGTGGAGAATTCAGAAGAATCAAGTTCAGGAACACGAGAGCAAGATAAGTCGTTGCGTATGTATACACAACAGCCACCTTTGGCTTTGAAATGAGTATAGAGAAAGTAGGAGGATACAGAAAAGGGTTTGCTGTCAGTTGCCTCAGACCGCTGAGTCTCCGTTAGAAAAAGAAGGTGAGGTTTAGAGGAGGAGAGGTGGTGCTCAACAGAGCGAAAGTTAGATGAAAGGCCGCGAATGTTGCAGAAATGAAGAAGAAGAGAGTCAGACAGTGGTTCCAGGCACCTCGAGTCGTCACCGGGAGAGGGGCAGATGGCGGGGGCATTTATGGTCCCCCCCCCTGGGGACTCCGAGGCTAGGTGAATTGACGCCATTTTGGTAAATTTTGAATAGGAAGTGTAGTGTGTACTGTGCATGTAGTTTGGTGAAGATAGATAGAGAAATTTGTACTGGAGAGCATGCTGGCCTACTCTCTGTGTAACTGAGACACTGAAAAAGTTCAGCAAAGGGGGATGGTCAGGAACTAGTCCTGAGGGCTGATGAAACGGGAGCTCCAGCACTCCCTGTCATCAGCTTTCCATCCACCTCGGGAGTACTGCCCTGCTCGACTGGTGCTACAGTCTACTCATTTACAGTACTGCACTGTTCTGGTAAGTTTATGTGTAACTTAAAGTACTATTAAATAACTTTAAAGCAAGAAATAAAGTCTTATAACCAGTTTACCTGATAGGCATCAGAATATTGCCTTTTTTATTTGTTCGTTTTTTCCACAATACTGTACAGTATTTGTAAGTTAAATATTTACTGTTCTCGTATGTACTGTACTTGTAAGCACTTAAATAAAGTTAAATCATTAAATAAAGCCTTGTAACCAGTTAACCCGAATTATATGATTACCCATGATCGGCGTCGGAATATTGCCTTTTTTGTTTGTTCGTTAAACTCTTACTGTACTGCTTTTCTACAGTACTGTATTTGTAAGTTAAATATTTACTGTTCTGGTATGTACTTGTAAGCAATTAAAGCATTAAATAAAGCCTTGTAGCCAGTTAACCTGATTTATATGATTACCCATGATCGGGGTCGGAATATTGCCTTTTTTGTTTGTTCGTTAAAGACTTATAATAAAAGAAAAATACATTTTTGTCTTGGTATCTTTACCTATTTGCTCAGGTTTGCTGTAATGGTTTGGATCATTTGATGCAATGCAACTTGTAGAAAACTGTGAATAAACTTTCAGGAAGTGAACGAAAATCTGGGACATGAGACTGACCTTGACTTCACCCTCTCATGTATCATCTGTCAGTTCACCACCTGCTATCGTGATGAGTGGATGTACGATTTTTTCGCTCGTGGCCATGCCTAACCACACATAGGTACACCCATTATCTCGACCCAGACAGAAAATACAATCTTTTTCCTCTCTTGCAAAACACAAACAACCACCCTGTTTACGAGACAGCAATATATATTGCGAAAATAACAAGGTAAAATGATAAAGATGAACGTAAAATGATAGAGAAAGATGAACATGTTATGAAGGAAAAAGTACGTTTTCCCCGTCTGTAAATGTATTTATTTCTGCTTTGTATCTGTATTCGTAATAATTAGACTTATTGTTAGTTCTGAAACTGCATTACGATTCTATTTTTAGCCATTCTCGTGGTGTGGGAGCTGGAAGTTGTGATACAACTTCCTTATTGCTATTCGGACTGACCCTCCACTTTATTCTCCCGTGGCAGAGTCTAGCCTTGGAAGACGTGCAGTTTTCTCATTTAGGACTGAAAATTCGACTCTTTCGCTCCCTTTTCCAAGCATGGGCACAACGATAACGTAAAAAAATAACTCGAAACTACCATAAATATATATCTAAAAGGTGAAAATGTATTCATAACATTTTTTTTTTTTCAGCCATTCCTAACAGATTATGTACTGAAATCATTCGATATCACAGTACTGCACTTCTAAGTTAAATATGTACTGTTCTGGCATGTACTTGTAAGTTAAAGCACTGGTACCAGTTAACCTAATTTATATGATTACCTATGATCGGCGTCGGAATGTTTCCTTGTGTTTACGTACAGTATTTGTGTGTTGAAGTTTTGCTCTGGAGTACTGTATTTGTGAGTTATAACATTAAATAAACCTTCTAACCACTTAAAGTGCTTTCTAGTGATTACCAGTGACAGATAACAGCAAAACAACACATTTGAGGGGTCTAGGGAGCAAAATACGGAGTAGTTTAAATATACGCGATTTCGCACGGAACACGGCACGGTAGGAACGAAATCCATGTGTTCCGTGCGAGTTACCTGTATATATATATATATACAGGTTATCCCTTAATTCTCGCGGAATTTTTTCACGCGATTTCGGTTATCCACGAGTTTTTTTGTACAATAATTAAAATATTAAATTATAGTATTCAAATAAATAATTTTAATATATGAGAGAAATAAATAAAATATAAAAATGCCAACCCGCCGCCCGTGCGTGTACGTGTGTGTGTGTGTGTGTGTGTGTGTGTGTGTGTGTGTGTGTGTTTTTTTTTTTTTTTTCATGTGACCGACTCTGGGCATAGGCTTCACAGCCTGCTTTCAAGGCCCAGTAGTCCTCCTACGTACCGCACACCTCTACATGTCACCACTTCGGCGCTAACACCCACCGTCCATATTGAATACATGCTAGGGCTGTCTCACACAGGACTGGTGTATTGGTACAGTAGAACCTCTCTCATTCGGACTATATGGGGGGAAGGGTTGTCCGAATTAGCAGATAGTCCGGACCATCAGGGTAATCTCCAGTTCATACCAAAAACTATCTACATATGGTATGCTTGTTAATTATTAACATATGTTGCATATGTCAACCCTACATAACTGCAAAAGATGAAAGGATACTAAAATAACCAAACTAATCATGTACGATAGTTTTGTATTGCATAATTTACAGGTAAGGCCATGACAAGAAACTAGCCTACATTTTAAATTGTAGTAAGTGAATAAGGCCCGTGCAGGCAAAAAAATAAATTAATTAGTTAACTGTAATATTTGGAATAAAAATAACACTTATGTAGGCAAAAAATACATTGTCATCTTTGGCATATTGATAACACCCATATGGGCAAGAACCTAATGTTTGATGTACAAGTAAAGTACATTTGAGTACAAAAAATAACCTACAGTAATCACTAAACACTGCAGAATATTCTGACCCATTTTTGTGTAAGCAAACTCCTCCTTTTAACACCTTTATTCATTGCAGAAGCTACACTTGCATTAAGGGGCATGGTAAGGAGGATTAACTTTTGAAATACAGCGTAAAAATATTAGTGGTTGGTGAACTAGTTGATGGAACGAATGCTAGCATGTGTTTAAACAGGCACCCATGTTGAGACCTAGCGTGATCCGAGACTAAACGAATGATGATTGCTTTCCGCGCCGATACTGAAAATGACTTTAGAATTACTTTCAACATATTTTTGGAGCTTATTATATTTAAATTTGGCCGAATTAACAGAAGTCCGGATTAAAGGGGTCCGGACCAAAGAGGTTCTACTGTATTAGCGAGGGAATTTTTACAACATGTCGGCGGGCCTTCTGGTAGATCAGCAAAGTCTGATTTTATGAAATTCAAATCCTTAAACTGTTCCCTGCCTCAGCGGGATTTGAACCCGGGTCCGTCAGGACTGCAGGCCAACTCTCTACCGATTGAGCGTGGTCTCCCACGCGCCACACAGTTTGAATCTGACCCTCCAACCGTGCGTGACTCGTGAATCGTTTTTTGTGGCTTTTTTTTCTGCCTCCCAGTGATTGCTTGCCTTGTTTGCCAACATGGGGCCTAAGCGTGGTACTAGTGATGCACGTGGTAACACACCAAAGCCGGCTCGTAAAGTGATGTCACTGACAGAGAAAGTTAAAGTGTTGGACAAACTTAGAGAAGGAATGTCGGCGAGCGCTGTTGGTCGTATGTTTGGGGTGAATGAGTCAACTGTTCGTACAATAAAGAAGGCAGAAAGTAGCATACGTGAGGCAGTGAGGGCTAGTGCACCAGCCTGTGCTAAAGTGTCTCATTATAAGAGAGATAAGCGCATTATAAAGATGGAAAATGCCCTGTTTTTGTGGATGGAGAACTCTCACAAGCGTGGTATACCCCTTGACTCCAACATAATTAAAGAGAAAGCACTTTCTCTGTACCAGACTATGTGTGAAGCTGACGGAGGTGAAGGCACTTCATCAGCTCCTGACACCCCAGTTTTCAATGCAAGGAAAGGGTGGTTTGAAAATTTTAAGAAGAGATTTTCCCTTCATAACCTCCGCATCTGTGGAGAGAGTAGATCAGCTGATCATGAGGCAGCACGTGACTTCCCGGCTGAACTAAGTGATATAATTAATGAGGGAGGCTACGTGCCAGAGCAGGTCTTCAGCATGGATGAAACTGCTCTCTTCTGGAAAAAGATGCCTGCCAGGACCTTCCTCAGCCTTCAGGAGACCCATGCCCCATGATTCAAGGCAGCCAAAGATCAGTTTACGCTGATGTTCTGTTGCAATGCAGCTGGTTTTATGATTAAGCCGGGCTTAATTTACAGGGCTCAGAATCCTCGGTCCCTTAAAGGAAAAGACAAGAAGCAGCTACCTGTCTTCTGGATGGCAAACGCTAAGGCATGGGCTACCCAGCCTCTCCTGAAGGACTGGTACCACTCCAACTTCTTACCTGAAGTGCATAATTATCTGTGTAATAAAAAGCTTGACTTCAAGGTCCTTCTCATCTTGGATAATGCCCCTGGACATCCACCAGCCCACGAACTTGAAACTGAGGGTGTTAAGATCCTCTACCTCCCCCATAACACATCTTCATTAATTCAAGCCCTGGATCAAGGTGTTAATCACACTTTTAAGGCACATTACACCAAAAAGTGCATGCAGCGCATTGTGGCTGGGATGGAGGATGAGAATAAGTCCGTCATGCAGATGTGGAAGGATTACAGCATCGCCGACTGCCTTCAGACGATCAAGGGGGCCTTGGACGAAATAAAACCACACACAGTGAATGCATGTTGGAAAAAATTATGACCAGAATGTGTTCACGAATTTAAGGGGTTTGAGTCTGTCTCAAAAAAATCCACTGCCTCCCACATCGTATCACTGGCACGACAGATTGGTGGGGAAGGATTTGACGATATGGATGAAAAGGAAGTGGAGGAACTGCTGGAGAGTCACAGAGTAGAGTTAACAAACGAGGATCTGGTGGAGCTGACTCAGTCTACTGAGAAGGATGAGGAGGATGAGAAGGTTGATGATGGCTCGCCTGCGTCTCAGTTGACGCTAGATAACTTGGCTGAGGGTTTAAGGATGCTGAAGGCAGTAACAGAACATTTTTACAACACAGACCCCAACATGATAAGATCCCTTAAGTGTAAAGAACAGGCTGAAAATGCTTTTGCTTGTTACTGGCAAATCTTCGGTGACATGAAGCAAGCTGTATCTCAACCTGAAATAACAATGTTCTTCAGCCAGCGTTCATCATGTACATCCCCCAATCAGTCTACAACCCCAGTCATCCAAAGTGACGAAGATGATGTTGAGGAAGATAAGGTCAGTGACCTGTCGACTCCTCCTCCCACCACTCAGTAAATCCCTGCTCCACCACCCACTCTACCACCCACCAATGCCTGTGTTTGTCAGCTTTTAGTAAGTTTTTTACTTATATGAGTTATAAAATTCCCCTGAAAATTAGTTATTAACTCCTCCCACCATGCCTACCTGTTGCCCGTGTGCATACATATGTGTGTGTGTGTGTGTGTGTGTGTATGCGGCAGGTCGGCCTACCACGCACACACAGTCAGTTTGAATCCGACGGTCGAACCGTGCTTGACTCGTGAGTCGTCATTTATAGCTTATTTTTCTGCCTTCCAGTGATTGCTTGCCATGTTTGCCAACATGGGGCCTAAGCGTATTGCTAGTGATGCATGTGGTAACACACCAAAATGGACTCGTTAGGTGATGTCGCTGACAGAGAAAGTTAAAGTGTTAGGCAAACTTAGTGAAGGAATGTCGGTGACAATTCGCCGTCAGGACGATTCCCCGTCATTTATTTACATACCAGTTTATTTAGCAAGTAGAGTACACTAGTTTTTTACTTACATGAGTTATAAAATCCCCCTGAAAATTAGTTATTAAAGTACAGTAATCACTCTAATATCCGGACGCCCAATATCCGAACATCCCCACTATCCGGACATAAGAATGTTTCATACTGTACTTTTTTCCATACTATACTTACCTCATTTCACTCTTTAATGTCCTTTATTGGTGTGAATAGGGTGTTAGGAGCTATGCATGTGCAGTAGGAAGGTGTTTTTCTGAGTTAGGCTAGGTTAGGGTCCATAAGTACCAGTCCAGGGGCCAGTCACCAGAATGTTTATTAATGTATGAACATACTTCTAAACCCTCATTTTATGTTTCTTTTGCATTTATTTCAGTCATTTATGTGCCCTATTGGTGTGATTTGGGTCTTAAATAGGTGCTATGCATGTCCAGAGGGAGTTGTATAGGTGTTTCTCTGAGTTAGGGTCCATAAGTACAAGTCCATAAGCTGGGGCCCAATATCCGGACAGGACCAATATCCGGACATGCCTATGGCTCTATTACGTCGGATATTGGAGTGATTACTGTATTAATTAATCAATAATACGTATGTTTATAGAATGATGGGGAATCGTCCAGGGTGCGAATTGTCCTGATGGGGAATCGTCCATGTTTTGACGGTGAATTGTCTTGGAATCGTATGTTTGGGGTGAATGAGTCAACTCTTTGTACAATAAAGAAGGCAGAACATAGCATACGGGAGGCAGTGAGAGCTAGTGATTCAGACCGTGCTAAAGTGTCTCCACCTACGCCTGTGAATTGTCTTGGAACCGTATGTTTGGAGTGAATGAGTCAACTGTTCGTACAATAAAGAAGGTAGAGAATGTAGCATACGGGAGGCACCAGACTGATACTGTCTCCACCTGTACCTGTGCTTCTCAGCGTTCAGTGGTAAATTTCTTACATTATTGTTGTTTTTCTTACTTTATGCTAGTTCATTAGGTGTATGTAGTGCATAAACAGTATTATTCAGATGTAATACACTTAATACACATGCATAATTACGTGCACACATGGGCAGAACATATACGCGAATTTACCACATACGCGAAGGGTCTGGGAACGTAACCCTCGTGTGAATTAAGGGCTTACCTGTATATATATATATATACAGTAATCACTCTAATATCCGGACGCCCAATAACCGAACATCCCCACTACCCGGACCTTATCGTCCTGGGATCAAACATTCCCAAAATGGTCCGAAAATCCAAAAAAATTGAAAAAAAAATCGATTTTTTTTGCCGTCCGTAATTTGAACTTGCCGCGCGCGCCGCATGAGAGCATTGTTTTGGTTCGTCATTCCTCCGACGTCTGATAGAGCGCCGCTGCATCCTCCCCACTTCCCGCCTGTCTCTCACCGCGACAAGACCTACGCTGTTCGCCATGGCTGCCCACGTGCTCGCTTTTGTGGTGGTGCCGTACTTGCTGCAAGGCCTCCTGCTGCTCTCTGCCCTACTCTTAGTGTGTGTGATGATGGCCCCGCCTCCTGAGAAAAGGAAGAGAGTGGTGTTGACTCTGGAGAAGAAACGGGAGATATTGGAGAAGGTTGATGCGGGTTGGTCTTCCTCACGCATTCTCCGCGAGATCAACCTGGCCCGGTCAACTTTGTTCGATATCAAGCGTTCCCGAGACAAGCTCATGCAGTACACGGCTGACTTCTTGTCGAGAAGCAAACGCAACGTGGAGAGGAAGGTTATGTTTACCCCCAAGTATGCAGAGATCGACCGCTCCACGTTGATTTGGTATCGACAGCAACGTGCAGCTGGTGTGATGGTACGTGGAACGGAGCTGAAGGCTGCTGCAGAGAAGTTTGCAAGGCTTCACGACGCCCTTGACTTCAAGGCATCCGAGGGTTGGCTCTTCGCGTTCAAGTTACAACATGGCCTTACTAACCGTAAAGCACATGGCGAAGCATTGGATGCTAACGAGGATGGAGTGGACGAGTTTCGGCACAAGGTGAAAGGCTTGATCGACAGGGAGGGCCTCACTCTCGGTCAAGTCTATAACGCTGACGAAACTGGCCTATTCTATCGCTCGGTGCCAACGAACACTCTAGCCGATGAGACAGAGAAGCGTGTACCTGGCCGCAAGCTTTCTAAGGAACGGATATCTGCTTTGTGTTGTGCCAATGCTAACGGCATGCACCGGCTTAAGCCCGTTATTGTTGGCCGTGCAAAGCAGCCTCGGTGCCTTCGTGGGGTGATGGATGTCCTTCCTGTCGTATGGTACCATTCTTTGAAAGCATGGTTCACAGCTGTGATTTTCAAAGACTGGTTTCACCATCACTTCGTCAAGGAGGTCATACATTACCAGACGAAGACACTGGGAATTCCTCGCGACCGGGTAAAGGCTCTCCTTCTCCTCGACAATGCACCTGCCCACCCGTGTGACAAGGACTTGGTTGCTGAAAATGGCCGTATTAGGTGCATGTTTCTGCCACCTAATACGACTGCTCTCATTCAACCAATGGACCAAGGAGTGATCGTGGCAACAAAGCGCCTGTACCGTCGGAAGTTCCTGGACGAGGTGATGGTTGTCCTCGAGGACGAGGACGAGCGCAGGGAAGGACGTGACACTCGAGGCAAGCGGACTTTGGAAAACCTTCGCCGCTACAACATCAAGTCTGCGCTGTACAACTGGGCTAGTGCATGGAAGGAAGTCCCTGTGAAAACTCTTGAAAATGGTTGGTCTCGTCTGCTTCTCGGAACAGATGTGGAGTACGATTTCCTAGGGTTTGACGTGGATTACTTCCATGCACGGCTACGTACGCACGGCGACGATGTTGATGTGGATGATGTTCGTGAGTGGTTGGACGACGACGAGGGCGATCCTGGGTATGAGACGTTGTCTGATATCGAGATCGCGTCTTCGGTTGCTGGTGTCAGTCCCGAACTTGAAGATTCCGATGACGAAGGCGATGATGATGCTGACTCCGCTCAGCAGGACACTACTCCAGCCATCCCCAAGCTGAGCGCGCTCCGGGAACATCTAGAGTTCGTCCTAGACTACCTGGAACACCCGGACTGCGACAGGGAGATGGGGCCCTTGGGACTCGTGGAGGAAGTGCGTGCTTTCCGGCAGCGCATCATCAATCGCCAGAATCGTCGGTCCTTGCGTCAGTCAACGATTGACAGTTTTTTCAGGCCCGTGACCCCCGCTGTGCCCAGCCCTGGTTCCACTCCGTTGCCTCCCCAAGACAGGCCCTCATGCTCGGAGCCACAGCCCAGCACATCAGCTACAGTGGAGTCACCGCTCGACGTGAGTTTGCGGCTGTCTTCAGAGTGTTCTGTAGTCGGTACGCCATCACCACGACCCACCGATGCACCCCTTGGACGCCTGCCAGTGATACTCTCGGGCTCTGACAGTGAATAAACAGCAAGAACTTCTCCACTAGACCACACGGGAATTTTGAGTGTTGTGCAGTGAAAAAAACGGTGTGATGTGTTAAGGTTTTCAAGTTGGGAGAAAAGACTCAGTAGAAAAGAAATTTAACGTAACTAGCCTTCTTTGTTTTGGCTTTGGAAAATTAAAAAAACTGGGGAAAAGTTAATGTGCAACACTTAAAGTAAAATGGAACATTATTTGGACTAAAGTGAACACTGTGAAAAGAATGGACTTCTGTGTGTTAGTGACTAAGTTCAGTGCAAGACTTCTGGAAGAGTGTAGTCCAAGTGCTTCAGGAAATCGTTCTTACTGTCAGAGTCCGAGAGGAGGCGGTTATTCATCGAGGTGGCCAGGGACTTGCTGTAAGTAGCCAGAATGTTTCATGTTGTACTATTTTCCATACTATATTTACCAGAATGTTTCATATTGTATTTTTTTCCATACTATACTTACCAGAAAGTGTCATACTGTACTTCTTTCCATACTATACTTACCTCATGCATGTGCAGTAGGAATTGTGTTTTTCAGAGTTCGGTTAGGTTAGGCTCGGTTAGAGTCCATAAGTACCAGAATGTTTATTAACGTATGAACATACTTCTAAACCCACATTTTATGTTTCTTTTGCATTTATTTGTCATTTATGTGCCCTATTGGTGTGATTTGGGTGTTAAATAGGTGCTATGCATGTCCGGAGGGAGTTGTATAGGTGTTTCTCTGAGTTAGGGTCCATAAGTACAAGTCCATAAGCTGGGGCCCAATATCCGGACGAAACCAATATCCGAACCTACCGATGGCTCTATTGATCCGGATATTGGAGGGGTTACTGTATATATATATATATATATATATATATATATACATATATACATTGTATACATAGATATATATATACTGTATATATATATACAGTAGAACCTCTCTCATTCTGAGTGATGCGGATTGTCTGAGTGACGCGGATTTGGGTACCACGGTCCTTGTCCAGTCCCTATTGCCCGCGGTACTCAAGGTTTGAGTGACTCAGTCCTTGAGTAACACGTTTTTGCTCTAACGCGGTCAGCATAATGAGACGAGCCATGTCAACACGCGGAAAAACTGAAGCTCACGCGGGAAGTCAGCTGACCTGGCGACGAAATTTGAAAGTCACGGTCAATGACGTCACCCTCTAAACTCTGGGTACCTTTTCTGGGCGTATATTTCCATTCGGTATGGGTATTTATCTCATAACCACAGCCAGCCACCTTAGCCAAGCAGCCCTAGTGGGATATGTTAGGTTAGATTAGGCAAGGTTGATGAAAAAATTTTGCCTGGGAAATATACTGAGCATATTTTCGTGAAAAACCTATGCTTAGTTTTGAAACGACTGGGCGAACGTCGTTACTGGCTGAGGGTTCCCAGTGATGAGATGTATATGCATACAAAATGGAGATATACTTCCTGGGCACACCCAAGGCCGAATGGCTAGATAAAAAATATGAGTTTTGCAATTTCAGGGAACAAAATGAAACAAAAATGTATGCTAATCAGAAAAAAAAAACTTTCATCCAAGTGTTCTCGTAAGTTAGGGTTCAGTTCCACATTCTTCATTCAATTTCATGCTTCCCACCACATTTCGGACCAACTGGACATATGGTTATTAGTCCTTTTTCGTGCCTCACCTAATTCTTACCCACACTCATAATGGATTCTGCAGTTTAAAGGGAAAAAATGGAACAAAAATGTTAGCTAATTAGAGAAGTTACTCTTTTATCCATGTGTTCTCATAAGTTAGCATTCAGTTCCACATTCTTCATTCGAATTTGTGCTTCCCAACACATTTCGAACTAAATGAGCATATGGTTATCAATCCTTTCTCGCACCTCGCCTAGTTCTACCCCACACTCATAATGGGTTTGGGTTTTGCAGTTTCAAGGGACAGAATGGAACAAAAATGTTTGCTAATTAGAAAAAAATATTTTCATCCATGTGTTCTCATAAGTTAGTGTTCAGCTCCACATTTTTCGTTCGATTTCGTGCTTCCCAACACGTTTCGGACCGACTGAGCATACAACTACCAAGTCCTTTCTCGCGTCTCACTGGCTTTACCTCAGTCATATGGGTTTTGCAGTTTCAAGGGAGAAAACTGAACGAAGATGTTTGCTAATCAGAAAAAAAAAAAAAATGTCCATCCATGTGCTCTTGTAAGCATTCAGTTCCATTCTTCACTCTTCTTCTTCCTGATACTCTTATATTTTTCGAATCACTTCTTTGTGGTAAATAAACATTTCATGTTAAATCTGTTTCTTCGTTGTTTTTAGCTGTGTTCCACTGTGTCAACTTGTTTGGCTCGTCAGGGTTATGGCGAAAGGGCCTGTCCTAATCTAAGTTTTTAACTAAACTTTACCAAACCTAGCTTAACTATACCTAATAATTTAACCTAACCTAACCCAACCTAGCATCTAACTGGGAAGTTGGGAGATGAAAATCACCTTTATGTACGTCAAGACAATCATAGGTGCGGCTTAAGGAACGATGATAAAAAGTGGGAAATTTGTCAGCATGAAAAGGTAATTTACCACCCTGAAAATAGAAAAATGCAGAAAACAAACTGGAGGAATTTTAATTTAATTTATAAGGTCCTTTTACTGCTTTAAGTATAGCGCACATTTACCAAAATGGCAAAAAAGCATGGCATGAATGAAAGCACCGTCATAACGATTTGGAATGACCGGGAAAAGTTAAAGATCATACGTAGGAAATGATGCAAACCAGGCAGCTGTGAAAGTTTATATGTTGTCCTGAAGCTGAGAAGCTAATGGGACTTTATGTGGAGCGTCAGAGAAAGAAAACTCACTTTTACCCCTTGTTACCACCTTATCCCACGTAATTTACCCCTACTTACACCCACTGTCAGGTAAAACAGTGAAAAAGATATAACTTTTGTATTTAAGAACATCAGTGGTATTAAAAATAGCATTAACAAAACAAAAGTCGGGCTGGGTACCCTTTGTTGATACGTAGCTTCCAGGCACTCTCCATCCGCCCCTAAATCATAATGCTGTCAAAGTTTCGCCTTCTTGTATCATGTGGCCTTCGGGAGAGACTTCAGGCCGTATAGTTAGACTAAAATTCATGGGTCTTGTTATGCTAGGTATTTTTCGGCTGCTTTCTGCACTAGAAATGCCTCGGATGCGGCTGGGTCCTTTCTAGACCAGAGCTTAAATATCAAGAGAGAGGCAGGGCACAAAAGCTCAGGGCAATTACCTTACACG
Organism: Coenobita brevimanus; assembly: GCF_032717465.1. Taxonomy (NCBI): domain Eukaryota; kingdom Metazoa; phylum Arthropoda; class Malacostraca; order Decapoda; family Coenobitidae; genus Coenobita; species Coenobita brevimanus. Next base: position 6,790,332 of record NC_137052.1, on the reverse strand, counting down.
TATATTGACAAATTCTGAGCTTAGGAACAAGCAGACGTCACAAAACAGTAATTTAGGCAATTATAGGACATGTATTGATATCATGGGTGGCAATATCACGCGGAATACTGTTTGGACAATAGTTCTGGGTCAAAGTGAACAGCACACTGTACACGTAATGTGTGGGCATCCACGTAAAAAATAAAAACAGTATATTTGGGGAGAAATAAACAACATTTGAGCCTTAGTTGGGGTGAAGCGTTGTTTACATCTCCCCAAATACATACAGTACTGTTTTCGTTTTTTATGTGGATTTTCTTTCAGTTCTGCTTCATTCACGGCATTGTGAAAGTTCAACATTATTAATGCATTAGTAGGTCATAAAAACACTACAGTAAAAGCAACATTTTCATTATGGTAAGTAGGTCACAAACAACAACAACACACTGCCTTACTCCATCTGTGCATCACTCGTCATCTGCTGCTGTTCCTCCTCACGCCGCTCCCCCACCTCCCGCCACACCCCATCCTAAATTTGTTGTCCCTCCTCACTCTGCTGTCCTTCTTCTTCCTCTTCCTCTGACTCCTGTGCTACTGGTGATGAAGTTAACTCCCTAAAGTTTTCTGTCTTCTTCATAAAGAACTGCTCTATCTTGGTCTGAGTGGTTTTCTTCTTTCTGTTCTGCAGCATCAAGTTGTAACAATTTAGATGTGCCATCACTTTCCTGGCCAAATTTTGTCCGAAAATGAGCCAAATTGCTCAGAATGGGGCCAAATTGCATTTTCAAATACCATAGTTCGAATAAAACCAGTTTAAGCAACAGGCAAAAAAAAAAAAATTATGCATAAACTGCCACACACGGTCTATCAGCTTGGGACTGTCCAAGGCACGCACGGCTAATTTGAAACCATCACGTATGTGTAAAGTCCCGTTAAATCGAGAAACCCTTGTTAGTTAAATATATCTCCTTAAAAATTTCTTTGTGTGAAAACGAAAACGTGTTTTTTAAACTTGCATTAGTTGAGAGGTTACTGTATATGTACAGTACAGTACACACACACACACACACACACACACACACACACACACACACACACACACACACACACACAGGAGGAACTGGAATTACTGAAAGAGAAAAGGGAGGAAGCAAAAACAAAAAACGAAGGAAGATCAGAAGAGGAGAAGAAGAAATTTTTTTACAAAGTAATAGGATTGCAGGTACAAAAGTGGTACACAAACAGGATGGAATAAAAAGGAGGAAGGTAGTAGAACCATGTTATGACAAGTATATAAACAAGATGATAAAGTTGATGTACTCAAATGTGGATGGAATGGTATCTAAATTACTAGAGATAAATGATTATGTCAGAGAAAATGAACCACAAATAATATGCCTAACTGAAACAAAATTAACACCAAGGATATCCAATGACATACTAAACTTAGAGGAATATAATATATGGAGAAGAGGCAGAAATTTAAAAAAAGGAGGAGGAATTATAATATTAACTAAGAAAAATCTAAAAGTCAATGAAATAAAACTAGATATACCATCACAAGTAGAACTGATTGCAGTAGAGATCAACACACCTGAAGGTAAAGTAATTGTAGCCAATTTGTACATGCCACCCAGATCAAACACATGGGAAAGAGATGAATATGAGGACCTGGCAGAGAGTACAATTCAGAGTTTAAGATCATTACTACATAAAATGGAAGAGAAATTGGAAAGAATTATACTAACTGGGGATTTCAATACAAATATAAATTGGAATACTCTAGATATAATTAGCCAAGAAAGCTGTTGGGACCAAAAGCTCCTGGATCTCGTACAAGAGTTCTTCCTAACGCAACATGTGAGGCAAACCACCAGAAAAAGAGGACTTGATGTACCTTCAGTGCTAGATCTAATATTTACTAGGCAAGAAAATGATATTGACAGTTTAATATATCACCCTCCACTCGGCAAAAGCGATCATGCAGTACTAAATTATAACTTCAGGATAGCATATGACATAGTTAACAGCAATGACAGTTACAAAAAGAGCCTAAACTATAAAAAGGGAAATTATCAAGACCTAAAGAAGTATTTCTTAGAAGTTGATTGGGAAAATGAGCTTAGAGGACAAGATTTAAATGCTATATATAAAAAATTTGTGAATTTTATGAAATAGGAGTCCAGAACTACATCCCACAGCACAAAGAAGCAGATAAAAAAATACAGAAATGGTTCAATACAGAATGTAAAAAATCAAAAGAAAGAAGAGATTTGTTGTGGAATAGATACAGAAGACATAATAGTGAAAGGGCGTATAATAATTACAAACAGGCAAGAAACGATTATACAAGAATAAGGAGGGAAGCCCAAAAACAGTTTGAGGAGGATATAATAAATAAAAGTAGTGATCAACCAAAGCTGTTTTACAGCTATATCAGAAGCAAAACCAAAGTAAAAGATATAATACAATCAATTACGGACGAGGGAATCACTTATACACAAGAGAAAGATATTTGTGAAGCACTAAATAAGAATTTCCAATTAGTTTTTACAGAAGAAAAAAATTTTGAGAGGGACTATGTGGAACATGCATGTCCACGCATACTACCAGATATACAAATAGCAGAAAAAGTAATACAGGAGGAGTTAAGTAGATTAGACAGAGGAAAAGCAAGTGGTCCTGATGAAATTTCAAGTTGGATACTACGAGAATGTGCAAAGGAGTTAAGTAAACCATTATTTTTAATTTTCAAGAAATCCTTGAGTCAAGGTAAACTACCTGATATTTGGAAGAAAGCAAATATTGTCCCCTTATTCAAGAAAGGAAATAGACAAAATCCACTCAACTACCGACCAGTATCACTGACCAGTGTTGTAAGCAAGGTATTAGAAAAGCTTATAAGAAAAGCTTGGGTAAATCATCTAGAAGAACACAGTATGATAACAGAAAGACAGTTTGGTTTCAGAAAAGGAAAATCATGTGTTACTAATCTGTTGAGCTACTATGACAGAGTAACAAACACAATACAGGAAAGGGAAGGATGGGTGGACAGTATCTGTTTAGATTTCAAAAAAGCTTTTGACACAGTACCATACCAAAGACTTTTATGGAAACTGTACCATCAAGGAGGAATTCGAGGCAAACTGTTTTGTTGGATGCAAGACTTTCTCATAAAAAGAGAAATGAGAACAGTACTAAGAGGAAACTACTCATCATGGAAAGAAGTGACTAGTGGAGTAGCACAGGGTTCAGTGCTGGCACCAATCATGTTTTTAGTGTATATAAATGATATAAACAGTAACACTGGAAATGAGAGCTATCTGAATATGTTTGCAGATGATGCAAAAATACAAAGGAGAATTACTAACACAGACTCTTGTAAAGAGCTACAAGAAGAATTAAATAAACTTCATGAATGGAGTAGTACATGGCAAATGGAATTCAGTGTGGACAAGTGTCATGTAATCAAGTTTGGTAAAAGTGGAAAAAGACCTGATTGGGATTATAAGTTAGGAAATAAAACCCTATACACATCAGAAAGAGAGAAAGACCGAGGTGTGATTATCAATAACAGACTATCTCCGGCTGACCACATCAGCGAGAAGGTACGGAACATGTATACACTGCTTGCAAATATGAGAATAGCATTCACATACATAAATGAAGACATGCTAAGAAGGATAATAACATCATTCATTAGACCAACCCTGGAATATGCATCAGTAGTCTGGAGTCCTCATCTCAAAATGCATATAGACAATATTGAAAAAGTTCAAAGGGCCGCTCAAGATGGATACCAAGCTTAAGGGACCTAAGCTACGAAGAAAGACTAAATAAACTGAATCTACCAGCATTACAGAAGAGAAGGAAAACAGGTGACATGATAATGCTATATAAGTGCATATCAGGGAAGGAGAAAATAGACATAAATGATTACTTTACATATGGAGAAGCATCAGCAAGAGGACACTGCAAAAAACTGCATAAGAAGAGAGGTGATAAAGACGTAAGGAAATTCAGTTTCCTAAACAGAGCAATTGATCAATGGAATGCACTACCGAATGAAATAGTGTGTGCCAAAACAATTCACAGATTTAAGGATATGTACGATAAATATGGTTTAAGACTCGAGACAGTACGAGCTTGACTCATTCTTGTAAAGATACAATTAGGTAAGAACAATTAGGTAAGGTAAGAACACACACACAGTGTGTGTGTGAAGAAGTTGCAAGGGAAAAAATAGCAGAGTTAGAGGAGAAGGATCTAGCCTTCTGGATCTCCCTCTGGTTCTACCATTGAATGTATACCGTGCAGGATTTTTAATTGCCTCTTGATCTCTTGACAGCAACACCTTGGCTCTCTTGGTGATTCATCCCTCTCCCCATCAGGTGCTGGAGCTTGAGGATGAGGTAATAAAAGCACGGAGGCTCAGCAAGGAAGGTGTTACATTAGCGGAGGGTGAACGTTGGTGGGCAGCAATTGGGAAGTGGAATGCAGCGCTTGCCCTCGCCCCACAAGACCACACCATACATGAGATGATGGCACAGGCTTATATGCAGGTAGTTTTTTTCTTCTCTCTCTCCATTTTATCCATCATGCAGCCAAATATGTTAATGTTTATGTATATATATATATATATATATATATATATATATATATACTGTATATATGTGCAGAGACTTCACTTCACCGTGAAGATATGTATGCATACTAACCACAGGAGAAATGAAAGGAGCGACAGTGAGTACTTTTGTATATTACATCTTCAGACAGAGTGAGACAGAAACGTAAAGGGTAGAGGTCTTTTATGCACACCCGCAGCAGGTAGTGGCACACAGAACAATGGATGACCTGAATTTTCACCTGCGTCTTAACTTATGGTTACCTGCAGCAGGGAGAGGTACACAACAAAGGATGACCTGAATCTAAAAATGGAAGTGTCAAAGGAGGAGGGAGTAGGAGGGGAGGAAAGGGGAGTAGGAGGGAGGGGGGAGGGGGAGGGGAGGAGGGGAAGGGGAAGGGGAGAGGGGGGAGGGAGGAGGGGCTAAATACTGCTGCATAACTTAAAGACCTAGAGGATTAATGCTTGGTGTGTCTCACACAGGTGTGACTACACCACCAGGAGATGACAGGGAACAATCACTTGTTAGTCTGGGGGATACTGCTTTAAAATTAAATCAGTTAACAATTTATCACACTTAAGATGACCATAGCTCATGTTTACCTTCTTTTCATATGTGCCAGAAATTAGACAAGATTTCATTACATTTCTTTCATTTAAGCTTTTTGATCTTGCTAGAATCTTGGAACCTGTCCAGTCAATATGGTGATCACTGGATGCTTTGTGCTAAGAGCATATAGAATTTCAGACCCAGAATTTTTAGATGATGACCTAAAAATGATTCAGAGAATTGGAAAGAAGCTAAAATATCCACAAAGCATACTAACTCAGTGCCACAATACAGCCAAGAAACGATTCCTTGAAGGGAAAACTAATAAGCCAGATCGCCAGAACATTCAAAGAACCCTTGTCCTTCCCTTCCATGAAAATTTTCTTGTTGTTGTTCACATACTGAGGAAACTCAATGTACAGGTAGTATTCAAATATGAGAACACCATCAAAAAAACCCTCATCAAGAACAGCCCTTTCAGTAATTCAGGCGTTTACAAAATCCTGTGTAAAAGCTGTAACAAATTTTACATAAGACAATCTGGAAAAGATTTGGAAACTAGAATCTCACTACATAAATACAGTGTAAGGACGGCCCAACAGCATAGTGGTTTATTTCAGCACAAAGCATCCAGTGATCACGATATTGATTGGACAGGCTCCAAGATTCTAGCAAGATCAAAAAGCTTAGATGAAAGAAATGTAATAGAATCTTGTCTAATTTCTGGCACATGAAAAGAACGTAAACATGAGCTATGGTCATTTTAAGTGTGATAACTTGTTAACTGAATTAATTTTAAAGCAATATCCCCCAGGCTAACAAGTGATTGTTCCCTGTCATCTCCTGTTGGTGTAGTCACACCTGTGTGGGACACACCAAGCATTAATCCTCTAGGTCTTAAGTTTTTTTAGCAGCAGTATTTATCCCCTCCTCCCTCCCCCCTCTCCCCTTCCTCTTCCCCTCCTCCCCTCCCACTTCCCCCTCCCTCCCATTCCCCTTTCCTCCCCTCCTACTCCCTCCCCCTTTGTCACGTGCATTTTTAGATTCAGGTCATCCTTTGTTGTGTACCACTCCATGCTGCAGGTGACCATAAGTTAAGCCGCAGGTAAAAATTCAGGTCATCCATTGTTCTGTGTGCCACTACCTGCTGCGGGTGTGCATAAAAGACCTCTACCCTTTATGTTTCTGTCTCACTCCGTCTGAAGATGTAATATACGAAAGTACTCACTGTCGCTCCTTTCATTTCTCCTGTGGTTAGTTTGCATATATATATATATATATATATATATATATTTATAATTATATATATGTGTGTGTGTGTATATATATTATATATACTCAGGTATACCCAGGTTTAACGATCTAATTGGTTATATAAAACCTCATCGTTAGGTGGGGTATCATATATCAGGGTACTTTTAACATTTATTTCAATGTTGACTGTTTACCAGCCATGGGTGTCCCCCCAAACCAAGTCCAAAACCCACCCAGATGAACCCAAAAACTGGTTTAAAGGCAATTTAAATGGCCTAACAGCTGTCAAGGAATGTAACTTAAGCCTAGCACCGGTAAATAACTCACTAAAACTAACAAATGAAATCTAAATATCATGAAATGTGTCTGGAATAAATCAAGCTTAGTATACTGTACCCCAAAATGACAATGTTCACTCCATCTATGGCTAAAGCATATTGACTGAAGTCTAAAAACAGTTTATAAATCAACCGAAACACACAATTTTAGACTAAAATGTCATCAAAATAAATAAGAAAAATTAAAACGCATTATTAAATAGGGGTTTGACCATCGTTAAGCGGGGTATGGTGCAATTTCTACCCCCATTGTTAAGCAGGGGTATTCACATCTAGGGGTTTCATATATCGAGGTATTACTGTATGTATATATACAGTAAAACCTTGATATAACAGACTTCAGTAGACCGGAACTCGCATTTATTGGACTCGAGGAGCTACCGGACTAAATTCCTATACAGTAATCCCTCCACTATCTGACGTAATAGAGCCAAAGGCATGTCTGGAAAGTGGTCCTGTCCGGATAGTGGGCACCAGCCTCCTGGACTGGTACTTATGGACCCTAACCAGCCTAACTTTGAAAGCCACCTAAATAACTCCCTACCGGACATGCATAGCACCTATTTAAACCTACTGTATTTAAGACCCTATTCACACCAATAATGGACATAAAGCATGAAATAAATGAAAAGGAACCAAAGAATGAGGGATTAGAAGTGACTGTACCTCAGCCAGGGTACTTACATCACGTTTGTGGCTGCCTTTCTAAGGTTTTGGCAGTGGTGAAAACGCTCTTGAAGCACGTACAGCAAGCTAGTGTTGTGCCGCACTTAATTCTTTGCACTGTGAGTTATAATTGTTTAACACTGCACATTGTTCTTAACTGCACCACTGCAGTTCTAACTGCCAGTTTAAACTGCCAATTTGCTCACCACAGTTGATCCTTTGCACTCTAAGTTCAAATTTCTTAACACTGCACAACACTGTAAATTCCCATGTGGTCTAGAGGCGAGGTATTCCAGTATAATCACTGTTTATTCAGAAAAAACGAGCACGTGTGGTTTCCAGTGCAATAAGCATCTATTCACAATCGAAGTTAGGGAGTAACTGTTGATGTCGGAAAAACAGGCTTGCCAGATCACAACGGCCACATTACCAATCTCCTCAACTTTCATTACCAAATTTAAGTTTTCATTACCAAATTCGTAAAGCTAGCATTTATTTTTCACTAATTATATATACAAGTGGAAATACATGTAATCACTCTCCTTATAATTAACAGCATGTTGATTATTTTCACGGTATGTAGGGTAGCAGATTAATCAGAGAGAGCAAACAATCCACCATCTCCATCCTATGTATCCTCATACATGTGAAAAATCCGTTTGGTAATGCATTATTCTGATTCATTACCAAACAAATTTTTCATTACCAAATTGGCCCACATTTGGTAATGAAAAATAACAAACGGCAACCCTGACAGGGAGGGTGGAGGAAGAAAGGGGTGAAGGGACCATGGTGTAAGCAGGTGTTTGGCGCCGAGCGGCAATTTCATATTACGGGTTGGAAAAAATTCGGATTTTGGGGGGGATTTTTTTTCTTTTTTTGGCCATTTTTCGGTTCCGATGGTCCAGGTCCACAATGTCCGGTAAGTGGGCGTCTGGAAAGTAGAGGGATTACTGTATATCGGAGAAAGTCCGATAAAGCCAGAAGCAGTCCGGACTGCCTGACCACTTCAGCTATGTTCACCACAATAAGGTGAATAAAAGACATGTTTATCAGTGTACAGTACAGTATTATTATATATATTATACCGTTTAATTAATGTAGTGAAAGTATACCACAGTACAGTACCGAAAAGGTAGTAAAAACAGTTTAAAAATCGTTCGTGCGATCCGGACTAATGTCTGATATATCGGAAAAAGTCTGAGTTAGCAGGTGGAAGTCCAGATGTCACTTTTATTAGAATATCACATTTTTCGGAATGGCTGAGGCCCCAATTAGTCCGTTATAGTGAAGTCTTACTGTATATATATATATATATATATATATATATATACAGTAACCTCAGAAATAACACGAGGGTTAGGTTCCTGGAGAAGTCGCGTTAGTTAAAAACGCATTAGTTAAACATAGTTTTCCCATAAGAAACAATGGTAATATTTGGGGTTACATTCCTGGACTCTGGGAAAGTCTACCCATTTGGGGAGTTATGCTACTCTAAACTTCTATCTATCTATCTATCTATAGCCCAACGCCCTAATCCCGCAAAGGGTGGCCGCAGACAAAACGCCTCCAAGTCGCTCTGTCACCCACCATTTGGCTACCTTCCCCCCAACTCACCTCCCTCTCCCTCATATACCTCTCAACTCCATCCCTCCACCTCATCCTCGGTCTACCCCTGCCTCTCCCTCCCTCGACCTCACCTACATACACCCTCTTAGTCAGTCTTTCATTCTCCATTCTCTTAACATGTCCAAACCACCTCAGTTTATTTCTCCTAATCTTCTCAACCTCATCCACATCCACCCCACAACGTTCCTTCACTTCTTCATTCGTCAACCTGTCCCTCCATGTCACTCCACGTGCTCCTCTCAAGTAACTCATTTCCACTGCTCTCATTCTTGACTTGTTCCCCTCTTGCAAAGTCCACGCCTCGCTTCCATGTGTCAGGGTAGGGATCGCAATACCTGTACTATCAAGCAGTGACTTCTTAACTTCCATACTCACCTCCCTATTTCTCATCACTGCTTTCAGTGAACCAACAACCTTCCTTCCCTGCTGTACCCTTTCACGCACTTCATCCCCCAAAGTTCCATCCTTACTCATCACACTACCCAAGTACTTGAATGCACTCACATTCTCCATATCCTCACCATCCAACCTCACTGTACATTCTGTGACTTCATTCCTCTCTAACACCATAACTTTACTTTTGTTTACATTAACTTTCAGCTTCCTCCTCCTACACACTGTCCCAAATTCATTCACCAAACCTTGCAACTCCTATTCATCTTCACTCAGGAATACTGTATCATCAGCAAACAGCAACACTGGAGTCTTCCAAATCTCACCCTCATTCATTAGAGCCACCCCCACATCCACTGCCCTACCTTGCACCTCCTTTACAACCCCATCCATGTGTATATTAAACAGCCATGGAGACATCACACAGCCCTGTTTCAGTCCCACATTGAGATCAAACAACTCACTCAGCTCACCATCCACTCGCACCGTAGCCCTAGCTCCTTCGTACATACTCCTCACAGCATTCAACAATTTCCCTTCCACCCCATATATTCTTAATACCTTCCACATACACCCTCATTATTGACAGGGGTTAGATACCTAAGATACCTGTTGAAGCCGAAAACCGTCGATACCGATTTTCGTCTGGTCAAGTATCCTCTTGTTTATATATTTTGGTATCCCTTCAATCACTCGTATGTAATATGCAATTTAGTTTTATTGTTTCTTAGAAATAAATTAGTTAGGGAATTGAAAAACTGAATATCATATTAAAACTACTTATATTAAGTAAATAATTATGGAGAAAATAGCATAATCTCTGATGTTGATGCGTAGTGGTGATACACTGGACCTCAACTTGTAATGGCTGCCGTATCGTCACTTCTCTCTCCACCTGCACCTCACTCCATCTAAAAATAAAAGGCGAAACCAGCAGTTGTAGCCATCCATATGTTTACATAACCGAGTGTAAAAAAAAAAAAAAAAAAAAAAAAAAAAAAAAAACAGTGGTGGTCATTCATACGTTCTAATAACTGAGAGTGTGAGGCAAGTGTTACGTTAGATCAGCTGTTCACACCGATCTTCACAACTCACGCGTGGTGCTGCTAGCTCATACCAGAGAGACCATGCTCTCAACTTTACTTTCATTCTCAAGAGCTTCCTTTCATTCTTGTATTCCATTTCTCCCAGACCTAAATTTTCATGACTGTATGGTAGTTTATGCTATCAAAGATGAATCTTAGCCTAGCTTTCGTTAGGATCTTCTTTTAGGAAAATTCAACTCTCCTTATTCTCGTATATTTCATATTTAATCTCAGCTTAACTTTTGCAAGAAATATCCTTTATTGACCAAAAATCCAACCCGTCTTTAACATTATAACAAATTCTATATCTTAAACAGTACTTCGTAAACTATACAGAAATGTAATTCTGCTCACCATTCAGTTTATTGTAGTGCTGTCTGTTTTTGGAGACTGGTCTGAAGAACTGCTCAATTTTGGTCTGAGATATTTCCCTCCTCATAGATCACTGAATCTCCACGTAGGGCATCATTGTACTTTCCATCAACCTCTTCGTTTTAAGTGACCTCTCAAGCGATGGATCTATTTCAAACAGACGATCAGTGAGGGCCCGTGTCATTCTTAACACTTCTCCTAGGTTTTCCAGAGTAAGTGTGGGGAGCTGTTCCTCCTCTTGTTCATCCTCAACCTGCTCTCGAACCTCGATGAGTTGTTCTAGTTCCTCATCTGTCAGGGCTTCACCAGCATGTCCCAGAAGTTCATCTTCTATCTCCTCAGGTCATAAATTTGAAAAACCGTCACCACCAACTTCATGAGCCAGCTTCACGATGTTGCGTAACTGGGGAACAATAGAGGGGAATCCTTGGAAATCGTTTACGACGTCAGGCCATAATTTTCTCCAACACGAGTTCACACATTTTGTTGTCAACTCGTCGTGACTTTCTTTAATGAAGGCTATGCACTGGGCGATATTATACTGCCTCCATATTTCCCTGCTTGTGGGCTCACTTTTCTCATCAAGAGACTCCCTGATCATGGCAAAGGTTTTCTCTGCATATTTTGCTTTGAAAACGGTGATGACTCCCTGATCCATTGGTTGCAAAATTAAGGTTGTATTCTTGGGGAGGAAGACAACCTCAACGTTGGGGTGGGCAAATTTTAAACTTTCTGGATGTCCAGGGCAGTTGTCCAAAACAAGTAAAACTTTACATTCCATTCCCAGGTTTGCCAGATATTTTTCCACCTCTCGGACAAAACAGTTGTGGAACCAATCAAGAAACAATTCATCTGTTATCCATGCTTTCTTGTTTGATCGGTAAAACACAGGCAGGAGGTTCATGTCTCTATTTTTTAAAGCACGTGGACATTTGGAATGATACAGGAGCATGGGTTTTATCATATGTCCTGCTGCATTACCACACAACAGCACAGACACACGATCTTTTGCTGCTTTAAATCCTGGCGCACTTTTCTCCTCTTTTGAAATGTTCATTCTTTTAGGCATTTTCTTCCACCACAGGCCTGTTTCGTCTGCATTAAACACTTGTTCAGGCCTGTACCCTTTCTCCCTTATAAGTTCAGCAAAGTCACGTGGGTACGATTCTCCTGCTATCTGATCTGCTGAGGCAGCTTCACCAGTCATCCTAATGTTATGTAGGCCATACCTTTTCTTAAAAATCTCGAACCAGCCCTTGCTGGCTGCAAATTTCTTTTGCCTAGAAGCACCAACATTACTAGGCCTATCACCATTGTCGTCATTACTTTCATCACCATCATCACTATTTTCACCTGCCTCACTTTCATCACCATTATCTTCACCAACACCACTGCTTTCACCAGCAAAACGAGCATAGAGTTGTTTTGCTTTGTTTCTGATGAACTGGGAGTCTACCGGCACTTGTCGGTGGTTTAAGTCCTCAATCCAAATATTCAGTGTCTTTTCCATTTTCACCAAGGCATCATCTCTCACATGCATCGTTACTTTAGCCGATCCTGGTGTGCACGAAGCCAGAGCATCTTTAATGTCTTTTTCTCTCCATTTTATACCACGAACACTGGACTCTTTCATGCCATACTCGCGACCAACTGCTGCATAGCTCATTCCCACTTCTAAGTTTTTGTAATATTTCGTTCTTTACTTCAAAGGTAAGTACTTTCCTTGTTCTCTTAGCTCCCTTATTTCCAATTGGAGTGTTACAAGGGCACTTTGGAGCCATGATGATTACGAAAGCACGATAGATGTGGCCGAACACGATATGAGAACAACAGACCAACGTGGACTGATGCTGTTGTTTGTCGGGTCGGCGGGAACATGCCGCGAGCAGTCAGAGACACCTGGCGGGATGGCGCGCAAACTTGCTACAAGGTGCCAGCACAATTCTTTATTTTTTTTTTTATACTGTAATAATATTTTAAGTTACTCCCAGTGGAAAAAAAAAAAAACGTCGATAATCAAATCCGAAGATTAAAAAAACATTGATAATGAGGGAGTTCTGTATATATATATATATATATACAGTATATATATATATATATATATATATATATATATATATACAGTAATCACTCTAATATCCGGACGCCCAATAACCGAACATCCCCACTAACCGAACCTTATCGTCCTGGGATCAAACATTCCCAAAATGGTCCGAAAATCCAAAAAAATTGGAAAAAAAACCGATTTTTTGCCGTCCGTAATTTGAACTTGCGCGCATCCCGCGCGTGAGAGCATTGTTTTGGTTCGTCATTCCTCCGACGTCCGATAGAGCGCCGCTGCATCCTCCCCACTTCCCGCCTGTCTCTCACCGCGACTGGACCTGCGCTCTTCGTCATGGCTGCCCACGTGCTCGCTTTTGTGGTGGTGCCGTACTTGCTGCAAGGCCTCCTGCTGCTCTCTGCCCTACTCTTAGTGTGTGTGATGATGGCCCCGCCTCCTGAGAAAAGGAAGAGAGTGGTGTTGACTCTGGAGAAGAAAGCGGGAGATATTGGAGAAGGTTGATGCGGGTTGGTCTTCCTCTCGCATTCTCCATGAGAGTTCAACCTGGCCCGGTCGACTTTGTTTGATATCAAGCGTTCCCGAGACAAGCTCATGCAGTACACGGCTGACTTCTCGTCGAGAAGCAAACGCAACGTGGAGAGGAAGGTTATGTTTACTCCCAAGTATGCAGAGATCGACCGCTCCACGTTGATTTGGTATCGACAGCAACGTGCAGCTGGTGTGATGGTACGTGGAACGGAGCTGAAGGCTGCTGCTGAGAAGTTTGCAAGGCTTCACGAGCGCCCTAGACTTCAAGGCATCCGAGGGTTGGCTCTTCGCGTTCAAGTTGCGACATGTGGCCTTACTAACCGTAAAGCACATGGCGAAGCATTGGACGCTAACGAGGATGGAGTGGACGAGTTTCGGCACAAGGTGAAGGCTTGATCGACAGGGAGGGCCTCACTCTCGGTCAAGTCTATAACGCTGACGAAACTGGCCTATTCTATCGCTCGGTGCCAACGAACACTCTCGCCCGATGAGACGGAGAAGCGTGTACCTGGCCGCAAGCTTTCTAAGGAACGGATATCTGCTTTGTGTTGTGCCAATGCTAACGGCATGCACCGGCTTAAGCCCGTTATTGTTGGCCGTGCAAAGCAGCCTCGGTGCCTTCGTGGGGTGATGGATGTCCTTCCTGTCGTATGGTACCATTCTTTGAAAGCATGGTTCACAGCTGTGATTTTCAAAGACTGGTTTCACCATCACTTCGTCAAGGAGGTCATACATTACCAGGACGAAGACACTGGGAATTCTCGCGACCAGGTAAAGGCTCTCCTTCTCCTCGACAATGCACCTGCCCACCCGTGCGACAAGGACTTGGTTGCTGAGAATGGCCGTATTAGGTGCATGTTTCTGCCACCTAATACGACTGCTCTCATTCAACCAATGGACCAAGGAGTGATCGTGGCAACAAAGCGCCTGTACCGTCGGAAGTTCCTGGACGAGGTGATGGTGGTTCTCGAGGGACGGGACGAGCGCAGGGAAGGACGTGACACTCGAGGCAAGCGGACTTTGGAAAACCTTCGCCGCTACAACATCAAGTCTGCGCTGTACAACTGGGCTAGTGCATGGAAGGAAGTCCCTGTGAAAACTCTTGAAAATGGTTGGTCTCGTCTGCTTCTCGGACCAGATGTGGAGTACGATGTCCTAGGGTTTGACGTGGATGACTTCCATGCACGGCTACGTACGCACGGCGACGATGTTGATGTGGACGATGTTCGTGAGTGGTTGGACGACGACGAGGGCGATCCTGGGTATCAGACGTTGTCTGATATCGAGATCGCGTCTTCGGTTGCTGGTGTCAGTCCCGAACGAAGATTCCGACGACGAAGGCGATGATGATGCAGACTCCGCCCAGCAGGACACTACTCCAGCCATCCCCAAGCTGAGGCGCACTCCGGGAACATCTAGAGTTCGTCCTAGACTACCTGGAACACCCGGACTCGACAGGGAGATGGGGCCCTTGGGACTCGTGGAGGAAGTGCGTGCTTTCCGGCAGCGCATCATCAATCGCCAGGAATCGTCGGTCCTTGCGTCAGTCAGCGATTGACAGTTTTTTCAGGCCCGTGACCCCGCTGTGCCAAGCCCTGGTTCCACTCCGTTGCCTCCCCAAGACAGGCCCTCATGCTCCGAGCCACAGCCCAGCACATCAGCTACAGTGGAGTCACCGCTCGACGTGAGTTTGCGGCTGTCTTCAGAGTCTTCTGTAGTCGGTACGCCATCACCACTACCCACCGATGCACCCCTTGGACGCCTACCAGTGATACTCTCGGGCTCTGACAGTGAATAAACAGCAAGAACTTCTCCACTAGACCACACGGGAATTTTGAGTGTTGTGCAGTGAAAAAAACGGTGTGTTGTGTTAAGGTTTTCAAGTTGGGAGAAAAGACTAAGTAGAAAAGAAATTTAACGTAACTAACCTTCTTTGTTTTGGCTTTGGAAACTTAAAAAAACTTGGGAAAAGTTAATGTGCAACACTTAAATTTAATGGAACATTATTTGGACTAAAGTGAACACTGTGAAAAGAACGGACTTCTGTGTGTTAGTGACTAAGTTCAGTGCAAGACTTCAGGAAGAGTGTAGTGCAAGTGCTTCAGGAAATCGTTCTTACTGTCAGAGTCCGAGAGGAGGCGGTTATTCATCGAGGTGGCCAGGGACTTGCTGTAAGTAGCCAAAATGTTTCATGTTGTACTATTTTCCATACTATATTTACCAGAATGTTTCATATTGTATTTTTCCCATACTATACTTACCAGAAAGTGTCATACTGTACTTCTTTCCATACTAAACTTACCTCATGCATGTGCAGTAGGAATGGGTTTTCAGAGTTCGGTTAGGTTCGGTTAGGTTAGGTTCGGTTAGAGTCCATAAGTACCAGAATGTTTATTAATGTATGAACATACTTCTAAACCCACATTTTATGTGTCTATTGCATTTATTTCAGTCATTTATGTGCCTTATTGGTGTGATTTGGGGGTTAAATAGGTGCTATGCATGTCCGGAGGGAGTGGTATAGGTGTTTCTCTGTGTTAGGGTCCGTGAGTACAAGTCCATAAGCTGGGGCCCAATATCCGGACAAAACCAATATCCGAACCTACCGATGGCTCTATTGATCCGGATATTGGAGTGATTACTGTATATATATATATATATATATATATATATATATATATATATATATATATACAGTGTATATATATATATATATATATATATATATATATATATATATATATTTATATACAGTAACCTCAGAAATAATACGAGGGTTAGGCTCCTGGAGAAGTCACGTTAGTTAAAAACGCGTTAGTTAAACATAATTTTCCCATAAGAAACAATGGTAATATTGGGGGTTACTTTCCTGGAGAGTGGATGAAGAGTTTGGGAGGAATCTGAGTGTGAAATGGAGGGAGAGTAAGAAATTGTTTTGGAAGGAGGTAAAGAAAGTAAGGCAGTGTGAAAGGGGAAATAGTAGGGGAGTGAAAGATAGGAATAATAGATTGTTGGTGGAGAAGAGAGAGAAACTGAGGAATGGAAGGAGCACTTTGAGGATTTGTTGAATGTAGAGAGTGAGAGCAGTGCGAGTATAAGTGTTTGGGGAATGGCTGGGAGAAGAAGAGATGAGAGGAGGGAGGAAGAGATCAGTAGGACGGAAGTAGTGGAAGCGATGAAGAAGATTAAGTTGGGAAAGGCCCCAGGAATTGATGGAGTGTGTGGTGAAATGCTTAGGTATGGGGGTGAGATTGTTGTGGAGTGGATATGGAAGTTGTGTAGATTGGCTTGGGAAGAGGGAAGGGTTCCAGAGGACTGGAAATCAGGTATAATTGTTCCTCTATACAAAGGAAAAGGGGAGAGAGAAGTATGTGGTAACCATAGGGGTATTTGCCTACTTAGTGTGACTGGTAAAATATATGGTAGAATACTCATTGATAGGGTTAGGCATATGACAGAGGAGCTAGTTGGAGAAGAACAAGGGGAATTTAGGAAGGGAAAAGGGTGTGTAGATCAGATATTTGTTCTAAGATGTTTAGTGGAGAAGTATCTAGAGAAGGGAAGGAAAGTGTTTGCTGCCTTCATGGACATGGAGAAAGCTTATGACAGAATAGATAGGCAAGGTATGTGGAAGGTATTAAGAATATATGGAGTGGAAGGGAAATTGTTGACTGCTGTGGAGAGTATGTTCGAGGGAGCTAGTGCTACGGTGCGAGTGGATGGTGAGCTGAGTGAGTTCTTTGATCTCAATGTGGGACTGAAACAGGGTTGTGTGATGTCTCCATGGCTGTTTAATGTATACATGGATGAGGTTGTAAAGGAGGTGCAGGGTAGGGCAGTGGATGTGGGGGTGGCTCTAATGAATGAGGGTGAGATTTGAAAGATTCCGGTGTTACTGTTTGTTGATGATACAGTACTGTTGAGTGAAGATGAATGGGAGTTGCAAGGTTTGTTGAATGAATTTGGGACAGTGTGTAGGAGGAGGAATCTGAAAGTTAATGTAAACAAAAGTAAAGTTATGGTGTTTGAGAGGAATGAAGTCACAGAGTGTGCAGTGAGGTTGGATGGTGAGGATATGGAGAATGTGAGTGCATTCAAGTATTTGGGTGATGTGATGAGTAAGGATAGAACTTTGGGGGATGAAGTGCGTGAAAGGGTACAGCAGGGAAGGAAGGTTGTTGCTACACTGAAAGCAGTGATGAGAAATAGAGAGGTGAGTATGGAAGTTAAGAAGTCACTGCATGATAATATTGTGATCCCTACCCTGATGTATGGAAGCGAGGCATGGACCTTGCAAGAGGGGAACAAGTCAAGAGTGAGAGCAGTGGAAATGAGTTACTTGAGAGGAGCATGTGGAGTGATGTGGAGGGACAGGTTGACGAATGAAGAAGTGAAGGAACGCTGTGGGGTGGATGTGGATGTGGTTGAGAAGATTAGGAGAAATACACTGAGGTGGTTTGGACATGTTAAGAGAATGGAGAATGAAAGACTGACTAAGAGGGTGTATGTGGGTGAGGTGGAGAGAGGGAGAGGGAGAGGTAGACTGAGGATGAGGTGGAGGCATGGAGTTGAGAGGTATATGAGTGATGGGGGGGTGAGTTGGGGGGAGGGTAGTCAAATGGTGGGTGACAGAGCGACTTGGAGGCGTTTTGTCTGCGGCCACCCTTTGCGGGATTAGGGCGTTGGGCTATAGATAGATAGATAGATAGACGTTCCTGGACTCTGGGAAAGTTTACCCATTTGGGGAGTTTTGCTACTCTAAACTTCTATCTATCTATCTATCTATCTATCTATCTATAGCCTGACGCCCTAATCCCACGAAGGGTGGCCGCAGACAAAACGCCTCCAAGTCGCTCTGTCACCCAGCATTTGACTACCCTCCCCCCAACTCACCTTCCTCTCCCTCATATACCTCTCAACTACATCCCTCCACCTCATCCTTGGTCTACCCCTCCCTCTCCCTCCCTCGACCTCACCTACATACACCCTCTTAGTCAGTCTTTCATTCTCCATTTTCTTAACATGTCCAAACCACCTCAGTGTATTTCTCCTAATCTTCTCAACCACATCCACATCCACCCCACAATGTTCCTTCACTTCTTCATTCGTCAACCTGTCCCTCCATGTCACTCCACATGCTACTCTCAAGTAACTCATTTCCACTGCTCTCACTCTTGACTTGTTCCCCTCTTGCAAGGTCCACGCCTCACTTCCATATGTCAGGGTAGGGATCACAATACTATCATGCAGTGACTTCTTAACTTCCATACTCACCTCCCTATTTCTCATCACTGCTTTCAGTGAACCAACAACCTTCCTTTCCTGCTGTACCCTTTCATGCATTTCATCCCCCAATCCTTACTCATCACACTACCCAAGTACTTGAATGCACTCACTTCTCCATATCCTCACCATCCAACCTCACTGTACATTCTGTGACTTCATTCCTCTCAAACACCATAACTTTACTTTTGTTTACATTAACTTTCATCTTCCTCCTCCTACACATTCATTCATTCATTCATTGCCAGACGCCATGTATCCCAGACGGGGTGGCCAATGGCTTAGAGTTAATTGTTTTACAGGGAGGGGCACTAATCCTCCACCAACCCCACTTGACACGTAGGGATGCCAACAGCATCTGGTGTTCCCAGGCGGTCACCCATCCAAGTACTAACCAGACCCAACGTTGCTTAACTTCGCTGATTGGACGGGAAGCGGTGTACTCAACGTGGTATGGCCGTTGGCTCTGTCCCAAATTCATTCACCAAACCTTGCAACTCCCATTCATCTTCACTCAGGAATACTGTATCATCAGCAAACAGCAACACCGGAATCTTCCAAATCTCACCCTCATTCATTAGAGCCACTCCACATCCACTGCCCTACCTTGCACCTCCTTTACAACCCCATCCATGTATATATTAAACAGCCATGGAGACATCACACAACCCTGTTTCAGTCCCACATTGAGATCAAAGAACTCACTCAGCGCACCATCCACTCGCACCGTAGCACTAGCTTCTTCGTACATACTCTTCACAGCATTCAACAATTTCGCTTCCACCCCATATATTCTTAATACCTTCCACATACCTTGCCTATTTATTCTGTCATAAGCTTTCTCCAAGTCCATGAAAGCAGCATACACTTTCTTTGCCTTCTCTAGATACTTCTCCACTAAACATCTTAGAACAAATATCTGATCTACACACCATTTTCCTTTCCTAAATCCCCCTTGTTCTTCTCCAACTAGCTCCCCTGTCATATGCCTAACCCTATCAATGAATATTCTACCATATATTTTACCAGTCACACAAAGAAGGCAGGTACCCTTATGGTTACCACATACTTCTCTCTCCCCTTTCCTTTGTATAAAGGAACAATTATACCTGATTTCCAGTCCTCTGGAACCCTTCCCTCTTCCCAAGCCAATCTACACAACTTCCATATCCACTCCACAACAATCTTACCCCCATACCTCAGCATTTCACTACACACTTCATCAATTCCTGGGGCCTTTCCCATCTTGACCTTCTTCAGTGCTTCCACTACTTCCGCCCTACTGATCTCTTCCCCCCTCCTCTCATCTCTTCTTCTCCCAGCCATTCCCCAACCACTTATACTCACATTGCTCTCTCTTTACATTCAACAAATCCTCAAAGTGCTCCTTCCATCTCCTCAATTTCTCTCTCTTCTCCACCAACAATCTGTTATTCCTATCTTTCACTCCCCTAAAATCCCCTTTCACACTGCCTTACTTTCTTTACCTCCTTCCAAAACAATTTCTTACTCTCCCTCCATTTCACACTCAGATTCCTCCCAAACTCTTCATCCACTTTCTTCTTACTCTCCTTCACCAGTCTCTTCACCTCCCTTCTCCTGCTCACTTATACCTCTCTCTTCTCTCTCTCATCTTCTCCCCTACCTCTACTCACTAACCATTCACTATATGCCTTCTTCTTTTGTTCCACAGCTCGTTTCACCTCATCATTCCACCATGCTGTCCCTTGCATACCCTTGCATCTCCTCCTCACTCCACAAACCACCCCACACGCTGTGCCTATCTCTTCCGTGAATATCTTACATATGTCTCCCACCCCTTCCATCTGCTCTAGCTCATACCTTCTCAATCTTTCTTCCACTATACTCTTATACTCTGCCATTTTCTTGCTATCTTGCAAATTCTCCACTCTTCTCACAGGAGCTGTTTCCTCCTGTTTCCCCCTTCGTCTCCTTAACCATTTTTTTTACAGCTTTATCTTGGCCATCACTAAGTGATGGTCCGAGACTCCATTCCCCCACCCTCTCCACACTCTTGCATCCAACACTTGTCTTCTAATTCTCTCATCCACACACACGTAATCTATCATTGCCTTTCGTTCAACAAGTTCACCATCCATCCTCCTCATTACTCTCCATGTATACCGGTGGATCATCTTATGCTGAAAGTAGGTGTTGGCTATTGCCAACCCCTTGCCAGCAAAGATGTCCACCAAAGCACTACCATTCCCATATACTTCAGCTGGCACACCCCACTGACCAACCACTCCTTTCACTCGTACATTCCCAACTTTGCCAGTCACGTCTCCAATCAAAAGCACTCTCTCGCTCCTCTCAGATTTGTCCATACATGCTCCTACTCCCGCCCAAAACTCATCTTTCACTCTTGCCACTCGGTCTTCTGGTGAAGCATACACACATACAGTCGCCCACTCTTGTATACTTACTTTCATCCTCACCCATACAATCCTTGCACCCACTGTTCCATACTCTCTTATATTCTCCTTCCACTTCTTGCTTATCATCAGACATACTCCTTCTCTTGCCCTTTCATTCTCATTGACTCCTGCACATATACCTAAACCATATTCCCATTCTCTCACTCTTTCACCTTTTCATTTAGCTTCAGTCAATCCACATATATCCTCTTTTGGATCCTCAAGCACCTGAACAATCTCTCTTTCTTTCACTTCATCATTCACTCCTCTCACATTCCATGTCCCCACCCTCAGAATGTCCTTTGTCTGTTCCTTAGTCATCAACGTATGGTCCATCCTGGTCCGAGGCACTTTATTCGTATGTTTAGTTAGTTCTCTTTATGGGGTGGGGCACTAACCCACCACCAACCCTTTTTGTCACCTCGTACGACAAGCAGGGATACTGGGGGAGTATTCTTGAAACCCCCCAACCCCCAGGGGGTAAAAACTTAAAAGCAACAATATTATTTTGAAAGAAAATCCACGTAAAAAACAAATACAGTATATTTGGGGAGAAGTAAACAACATTTGAGCCCTAGTCGGGCCAAAGCATTGTTTATGTCTCCCCAAATACATATACCGTTTTCGTTTTTTACGTGGATTTTCTTTCAATTCTGCTTCATTCACGGCATTGTGAAAGTTCCTCAACATTATTAATGCATTAGAAGGTCATAAAAACAAAGCAGTAAAAGCAAGATCTTCATTACAGTAAGTAGGTCACAAACAATAACAACACATAGCCTCACTTCATCTATGCATCACTCGTCATCTGCTGCTGTCTCTTCTCATCCTGTTCCCCCACCTCCTGCCGCTCCCCACCCTAAATTTGTTGTCCCTCCTTGCTCTGCTGTCCTTCCTCTTCCTCTTCCTCTGACTACCATGCTGCTGGTGATGAAGATAACTCCCTTAAGTTTTCTGTCTTCTTCATAAAGAACTCTATCTCAGTCTGAGTGGTTTTCTTCTTTCTGTTCTGGAGCATCAAGTTGTAACAATTTAGGTGTGCCATCACTTTCCTGGCCAAATTTTGTCCGAAAATGAGCCAAATTGCTCAGAATGGGGCCAAGCATGATTTTCGAATATTATAGTTCGAATAAAACTAGTTTAAGCAACAGGCAAATAAAACATTGTATTTATGCATAAACTGCCACACACAGTCTATCAGCTCGGGACTCTCCAAGGCGTGTGCGGCTAATTTGAAACCATCATATACGTGTAAAGTCGCGTTAAATCGAGAAACCCTTGTTAGTTTAACATATCTCCTTAAATATTTCCTTGTGTTAAAACGAAAATACGTTTTTTTAAACTCGCGTTGAGAAGTTACTGTCTCTCTCCATCTGTTTGTCTGTCTGTCTGTCTGTCTGTCTGTCTGTCTGTCTCTCTCTCTCTCTCTCTCTCTCTCTCTCTCTCTCTCTCTCTCTCTCCCCCTATCCATCTATCTATCTATCTATCTATATATCTTTATATAACCAAATTATGGCACCTGGTGGTTTAGTGGGTAATTACAGCTCTCCAGTCGGATTGAGCCGGTGAAGGTTTATATCCAAGGGATGGTTGGGGTTATTGCTCATGTAATGCCAAGCAGGGATGAGTGAGGCTGGTCACTCTCATCATAAATGTCAGGACCAAATTGCCTAGCCCCAGGCTTCTACACTCCTCATGGGACAACTTAGAATTGGATGATGGATATATATATATATATATATATATATATATATATATATATATATACTGGAAGCAATTAAGAAAGATAAAATGGGGAAAGACCTAGGAATTGATTGTGTGGTGAAATTCTGAACCATGGGGGACAGATAATAGTAGAATGGATGTGGAAGATCTACAGATTGGCTTGGGAGGAAGGTAGAGTCCTGGTGGATTGGAAGTCAGGTATAATTATTCCCCTGTATAAAGGAAAAAGGGAAAAAGAAGTGTGTGGTAATCACAGGGGTATTTGTCTTCATAGTATAATAGGAAAAATATATGGTAAGATACTTATTGACGGAGTTAGGGAAATAACAGAGGAATTAGTTGGAGAAGAACAGCGAGGTTTTAGGAAGGGAAGAGGTTGTGTAGATCAGGTATTCATTCTTAGATCTTTAGTGGAAAAGTGTCTAGAGAAGGGAAAGAAGTTGCATGTTGCCTTCATGGATTTGGAGAAAACATATGACATGGTGGATAGACAAGGATTGTGGGAAGTATTAAGAATATATGGAGTAGATGGGAATTTGTTGAAGGCCGTGAAGGGTATGTATGAGGGTGCTAAGGCTGCAGTGCACGTGGTTAATGAACTGAGTGAATTTTTCTGTTTGAAGGTTGGATTAAAGCAAGGATGTGTCATGCCTCCTTGGTTGTTCAATCTATGTATGGATGGGGTTATAAATGAGATATAATGTAGGGCAGTGGATGTTGGAGCAGTCCTAGTGAGAGAGGCCAGTTTTTGGAAACACTTTGTACTCTTGTTTGCAGATGATACTATGTTGTTAAGCGAAGACAGAGCAGAGCTGCATGGCTTGGTGGATGAGTTTGGGAGAGTGTGTAAGAAACGGAACCTAAAGGTGAATGTAGGGAAGAGTAAAGTTATGGTCTTTGAGAGAAGTGAAGTCAGTGAATGTACAGCAAGGTTGGATGAGGAGGAAATGGAAAAATGTGAGTGCATTAAAGTACTCGGGTACTGTGATGAGGAAGGATGTAAGTTCAGAGGGTGAAGTGCCTGAAAGGGTACAACAAGGAAGAAAGGTTGCTGGTTCCTTGAAAGCAGTGATAAGAAACAGGGAAGTGAGCATGGAAGTGAAAAAGTTAGTACATGATAGTATTGTAATACCAACTCTAACCTATGGAAGTGAAGCTTGGATGTTGTTGGAGGGACAGAAGTCAAGAGTGAGGACAGTGGAAATGAGTTATTTGAGATGAGCATGTGGAGTCACATGGAGAGACAGACTGACAAATGAGGAAGTGAAGGAGTGTTGTGGTGTTGATGTTGATGTGATGGGAAGCGTTAGGAGAAACACACTGAGGCAGTTTGGCCATATGGAGAGGATGGTGAGTGAGAGACTGATGAGGAGAGTGTATGTGAGTGAGGTGGAGGGGGGGAAAGGGAGGGGGAGACCATGGTTGAGATGAAGAGATGGAATGGAGAAGTATATGAAAAAGGGGAGTGTGAGCTGGGAGCAGGGCAATGAAATGGCGGGAGATAGGGCAACATGGAGGCAATTTGTTTGTGGCCACCCTTTACGGGATTAAGGCATCTAGCGATATATACATATATATATATATATATATATATATATATATATATATATGTACATATATATATACTGTATATATATATATATATATATATATATATATACAATGAATGGATGAGAGATAGGGGTGTGGAAGAAGTTGAGAGGCAGAAGAGAGAGTTATATGTAGAAAGAAAGAGAGAGGTGAAAAGATTAGTAAGAGAGAGTAAGAAGAGAGTGGATGAGGAATTTGGAAGGAATTTGAGTGTAAAGTGGAGGGACTGTAAGAAAATGTTCTGGAAAGAGATGAAAAGAGTAAGACAGGGTGGAAGTGAAGTTAGCAGGGGAGTGAAAGAAAAAAATGGTAGATTACTTGGAAGTGAAGTTAGCAGGGGAGTGAAAGAAAAAAATGGTAGATTACTAGTGGAGAAGGGAGAAAAAGTGAGCAGATGGAGAGAACACTTTAACCCACGCCATCCGGGCGACATGAATTAACGTCCGCACATGATGTGCACTCATGTCCTGGCGACGTGAATTAACGCGGCAACATTGCAAGGTCCCTAATTTGCACAATTTTCAATTTTTGCGAGTGATTTCGCGAGTGATTTTTGGCATGTATACACGGACACCTTCCTCTATTCCTCTACAAGATGCCAAGCAGGGACAATGCCTTACACCGCACAACCTCTCCCCCCCCCTCCCTGCACGCCATTGTCTCGGCAATTCACCTGTTACCAGTGACCTGGCCAATAAAGACATTCAGGGCCAGAGTGATTCCCCAATCGATGACAATGTGGAGGACAAGGTTTACATAGCATTAGAGGAAGAAACAGTCAGAAATAATGATCAGGTAATGTGGGAAAAAAAAGGTCATGAATGGTGATGAGTTAGTGAGTGAAACAATGCTTATAATGCCTATATTACTGTTTGAAAACCAATATACTCGTACTACATATAAATTCATACAAAGTAAATAAATAAATACTGTTTATGAGTGGATAAAATAGTTACCCTCCCATAGAACTCGTTTTCTTTGGTGCCAGCATGTTAGAAAACCCAGTCAGGTAAGGAAGTACTTGTACCTAAATCGAGTATTTTAAACCTCAGGTGAGCGATTTCTCTATGAATTTTTGATGTTTCTCACCAAAAGCGGATGTTTGAGCCAAAAAAAAAAGGTCCGAAAATGTCGGGACTGGGGTGTGCCACTGCCCAGAAAACGGGATGGGGCGGGTTAAGGAATTATTGAACATAGAGGATGGAAGTAATGCGAATATAAGTGGCTGGGGAATGGCTGGGAGAAGGAGGGAGGTGAGAAGACAGGAAGAAATCAGTAGGATAGAAGTTGTGGAAGCAATGAAGAAAGTTAAATCGGGGAAAGCCCCAGGAATTGATGGAGTGTGAGGTGAAATGCTGAAGCATGGGGGAGAGATAGTAGTAGAATGGATGTGGAAGATGTGCAGATTGGCCTGGGAGGAAGGTAGAGTCCCGGAGGATTGGAAGTCAGGTATAATTATTCCCTTGTACAAAGGAAAAGGGGAAAAAGAAGAGTGTGGTAATCATAGGGGCATTTGTCTTCTTAGTATAATAAGAAAAGTGTATGGTAGGATACTTATTGACAGAGTTAGAGAAAGAACAGAGAAATTGGTTGGAGAAGTACAGGGAGGCTTTAGGAAGGGAAGAGGTTGTGTAGATCAGATATTCATTCTTAGATCTTTAGTGGAAAAGTTTCTAGAGAAGGGAAAGAAGTTGTATGCGGCTTTCATGGATTTGGAGAAAGCATATGACAGGGCGGATAGACAAGGATTGTGGAAAGTGTTAAGAATATATGGAGTAGATGGGAAGTTGTTGAATGCTGTGAAGAGTATGTACGATGGTGCGAAGGCTGCAGTGCGTGTGGATGGTGAACTAAGTGAATTTTTCTCTTTGAAAGTTGGGTTGAAACAGGGATGTGTCATGTCTTCATGGTTGTTCAGTCTGTACATGGATTGGGTAATAAAAGAGGTACAAGGTAGGGTAGTGGATGTTGGAGTGGCCCTGATGAGAGAGGATAGTGTTTGGAAACTCCCTGTACTGTTGTTTGCAGATGATACTGTGTTGTTGAGTTAAGATGAAGGGGAGCTGCAAGGCTTGGTGGATGAGTTTGGGAGAGTGTGTAAGAAACAGAATCTAAAGGTGAATGTAGGGAAGAGTAAAGTGATGGTCTTTGAGAGAGGTGAAGTCAGTGAATGTACAGCGAGGTTGGATGATGAGAAATTGGAAAATGTGAGTACGTTTAAGTACTTGGGTAGTGTGATGAGTAAGGATGGAGGTTTGGAGGGTGAAGTGCTTGAAACGGTACAGCAGGGAAGAAAGGTTGCTGGTTCTTTGAAAGCAGTGATAAGAAACAGAGAAGTGAGCATGGAAGTGAAAAAGTTACTACATGACAGTATTGTGATACCAACTCTAACGTATGGAAGTGAAGCTTGGACATTGTTGGAAGGACACCAGTCAAGAGTGAGAGCAGTGGAAATGAGTTATTTAAGAGGAGCCTGTGGAATCACATGGAGAGACAGGCTGACGAATGAGGATATAAAGAAGCTTTGTGGTGTGGATGTGGATGTGATAGGAAGCATTATGAGGAACACACTGAGGTGGTTTGGCCATGTGGAGAGGATGGAGGGTGAAAGACTGACGAAGAGAGTGTATGTGAGTGAGGTGGAGGGGGGAAGAGGGAGGGGGAGGCCGAGGATGAGATGGAGGGATGGGGTGGAGAGGTATATGAGAGAGGGGGGTGTGAGTTGGGAGCAGGGCAGTGAAATGGTGGGGGACAGGGCGACTTGGAGGCGATTTGTTTGTGACCACCCCAAACAGGATTGAGGTGTCTGGCAATAGATAGATATATATATATATATATATATATGTGTGTGTGTAGACAGACATAGACATACACAGTAATCCCTTTAAGACCCGGACTCCCTAGTCCTGGACACTCCAAATCCCGGACATTTTTCACTCGGGTCTTTGGACGGCAAAAATGGCCAAAAAATGTAAAAAAGGAAAAAAAAAGAAAAAAGAAAAAAAGCCAATATGTGTTCATCCCTACTGTTAATTTGCCATGCGGTGACGAACAGCTGTGTTTTGGCGCGTAGTTATTCTGACGACCGTTACAGCACCCTTGCATTCCTTCCCAGTTCCCACCTACCCACCATCGTGACTGCACGCTCATTGCCCTGGCTACACCACATGCTCATTTTTGTGAATGAACACTTAATAAACTGCAATATCTCGCCACTAGACCACATGGGAATTTACAGTGTTGCGCAGTGTTAAGAAATTAGATTTCAGAGTGCAAAAGATTAAGTGCAGAGTGCAATACTGGCATGGTGCAACTGGCATGGCACCAGACATGTCTGCAAGTCACTTTCTTCAAGTCTCAAGTCTTCCTTGCCAAGTCTCGAGTCAAGTCTCGAGTGTTTATCGTCAAGTCGCAACTCTTCTCAAGTCTTTAGTGGCAAGTCACAAGTCAAGTCGGAAGTTATTTTTGTCGAGTCGCAAGTAAAGTCTTGAGTCCTGTTCATAACAAGCTGTGTTGGTTTAAGAACTAGATATGATAACGCTATCAATGTCCCATGAGTTTTTTCAACAATTTCTAGAGCTACTAAAGTAATTATTTCCCTCACAAGGTTAAATAATATCATCTGGACGTATCCCGAACAAGATATATATTTTACTTCTAAC
This sequence comes from Coenobita brevimanus, assembly GCF_032717465.1. Taxonomy (NCBI): domain Eukaryota; kingdom Metazoa; phylum Arthropoda; class Malacostraca; order Decapoda; family Coenobitidae; genus Coenobita; species Coenobita brevimanus. Next base: position 6,762,154 of record NC_137052.1, on the reverse strand, counting down.
CACCTAGCAGTTAAAAATGGTAAAACTTTAGGAAAGACCACCACCTTCCTCATCTTGCAGTAGCTGCATCTGTCTCAACCTTAGTTTTTTGTTATACCTGTTTTCAACCCATGCTCACAGTAATGCACAGTAATGTATATATGATCCATGAAGTATTCAATATTTTTCACGTAATGCCATGGTGAAACTGAAAGCCATCACACAGCAGCCTACAGAAATGGAAAACTATCTCTACTTAATAACAGTAATTTAACATACTGTGTAATTTGGTAAATAATACCTTAAATGGTCTTACTTATCAGAGCTTACTAATAAATTTTCTTCAGTAAATAAACAAGGAGAAACTGAATTCCAGTGATTAATAAACAAACAAAAAATCTTCAGAAAAAGAACAAAGTTAACCTGCAAGTTATTATTCTGTTCAGGTCTACATGTCAGTTTTGCTGTTGTTGCACTTCAAAAATATGAGATTACTCAAGATCTTATCACTTAGCCTTGCACAATGTGGTCTCATTAGAATACCACCATGACTGAACATACGTTCAATGGGTGCACTAGGTGCAAGAATACAAAGGACCCTAACAGCTACTTGGTATAATTGAGGCAGCTGCACCTGATGAAGCCACCAGAAATTAAGAGCACCATTAGCATCACAGACTTGGCTCTTGGTACGTAGTTCTAGGTATCGAGCAAATTGACCCCATACACTGAACGACGGTAACTTGCAAAGAGACGAGGGGTCTTCTTAAGTGGCTCTTCTTTTTCAGTGTCCTCTTGCAAAAGCACTGGGTCTGACTCTGGAAGCATTCCTACTTCGGCCTCATCCATACTGTAAAATTAATGGATTAAATTATTTCACAACAATGTCTTATACACAGGCAGTTGTGACATATTTAAGAGTAAAGATTTTCAAAATGAACATCATATAACACCCAAAGGGATGGTAGGCCTAATGCTATGGTGGGCATTATATACCGTGATCAGACCGATTTAAGTAACAAGCAGCAGAAAGACACAAATAATATGATTGTGTACTATTATGTAGCCATTCACATGAAATATATATGGTACTGTGGGCATGAAGTGTATTTACAGAAACTGTTCAGTATAGCAACAGCAAATCACAGAACAAAATTACTTGGGCATTACTAAAGATAGTTTATGAACTTTATGCTAAGTATAAATGTAAATAACAATAAAAGTTTAAATTTTTAAAAATAACCACATAAAATTTAAGTACAGTTATCTTTAACACACTGCATGACTTCGAGTTTCTCATCCTCTTGCACAAATACATCATGTTCTAGCCAAAGGAAGGCAAAAGATGGGTCTAAGAGTGCAGCTACCATGTAAACAGGTTCTGCAAATGGAAAGCTGCCATCCATCAGTGCACTCCTATCCATACTGACATTGACAAATATACCTCTGAACCTCTTCCACAGAGACTGCTTTAGCGTTTTTACCATGTTACGTAAATCTTGAACTTGCGTAAGAACTTTTTGCAGGTGGTGGTGGAGGGAAAGAACACTTGGCAGCACAGCGCTTATAGTTACGACATGCTCTCCCTGTGTAAGATTGGTTGCTTCATGAAAATGTTCTAAAACCTCAACCAACTCTTTTTGTTGCTTCCATTCCCGTGGAGAAAGCACCAAGTCCCTGTGTCCTTGGCTTTCACACAAGTTACTCAGTGACAGATGCTCTAAGCCAGTCACAGATTTTACTGTTCTTAGGGTAGAATTCCGGCAAGTGATTACTGCTGTAGGGATACTTCTGTTTGACCCAAATTTTTGTTCAAAACCATCTTTGAAGGAAATGCTGATGTGAAGAAGTTTACACAACCTATTAACTTTTCCCAGTGCTACACTTACAGCTCTAGCTTCTTTTAACCCATCACCAACCACGAGTTGCAATGTATGGACAAAACACCGCAAACATCTCTTTTTACAATTACACTCTAGTAAATTATGAACTTCTTCCATGTCATTCACATCCAAGTCTTCCCATAAATCAGCATCATCGAGATGGTTTGGAGATACATCTTCACTTGTGTGAGTGTCTGAAGATGGGAAACAGATGGTAAAGGCCCGTTTTATGTTAGCAGCATTGTCACTGATTATGTAGTCAAGTTTATTCTTTATAATAAAATCGTCACATACCGCTTCAAATTTCTCTCCAATTCTTTCCTCTGTATGAGATCCAGTGATACGATCACAACTTAACAAACGTGACTTCAACCCCAGAGACTTGTCAGTGATATTCATAAAATGAGCCGTTACGCCAAGGTAACCCCTCATTTTTGTTACAGTCCATATATCTACTGTAGATGAAACTCCGTCAACTTTGGCAAGGATATTTTTAAAAATCCCATGCTTTTCTGAAACCATGTTAGTTATCATGTTTGTAACCTGACATCTACTAACTGGGGAATATTTACTGTTCATTACAGAAAGAAAGTGACAAAAGTTCGAATTATCAGTGATCGAAAGAGGAAGGCAGCAAGCAATGATTAGATCTGTGACAATGGCTTCAGTTATTGCTCGCTGGCGGGGATATCCTGCACTGTATGTCTCAGCATCACTCTGCAGAAGTGATGTGATTGGCATTTGTGTAGGATATGAAGCCATTTTTTCCTTCAATTTGATTTATTCAGCATACCTGCAAGCAAAAATGTCTTTATGAGAATTTTGGCCCTTTCCTGTTCTCCATCCCCGGTTCTCTTCAGTGTTCCTGTTGGGAATAGATTTGGATTTTGCACTAAACATGAACATGTACTATCTTCCCAAGTATGCAGTATACAGAACACCTAGCACTCAACAAAATGCTGGATATCATATTGGGCAGTGAATTACGCATACATAGACACACAATACTGATATCCAATTCAGCCCATGTGTCCCTTAGTACACTCTGTAGATTCAAAACCACTTACAACTAAAAAATAAAAAAAATCACAGCTCATTCTACCACTTTTCATTTATTCAGTTTTTCTTCCAGGACTGTACAAATAAATAAATAAATAAATAAAAATAACAGAACAAAGCAATAAGTCTTATCAGTAACACACAGTGAGATGATTTTATTACATCAGCCGCTCTACACAACATATCCAATATTCTCCCAGTAAACCACTGCCTACAGTTTTTATGGGGCAGACAGTCTTTATCCATTGCCTACTACATTGGACAGAGTTCCTACATTACCTAATACCTACCTACTTACGACCTCAATTATGACCTTTAAAAGAATCCAAACATGCCTTTCCTCCTCCTATATTCACCAATTAGCCTCCTCTTCTTTTACCGCAGAGACACCTCCCCCTATTTCCTGTTTTCTGTATTCTTTCTTCACTTCTTACATCTTATCATCCTCACCTCTTCTCCATGAGTAAGAAAAGTGTCAGCTCTCATTTCTCACTTCTTTCATGACGAATAATCAATAAAGAGGGGAGCAAACCACCATGACTCTGATCGTGCATTTAACCCTTTTTTAATTCAAGAGACGTAATGAAGGCTTTTCATGTTTTAAACAAAACTGACCCTCGTTACCACTGCAAATGATTTGCAACAAAAATACCATAGATTAAAATGGACATTATTTATGAGATGACCGCCAGCTGCCAACTCAATCACTCAGTGCACCCAGTAATTTCTAAATTAAATTTGGTTACGTTAGGTTCAGTAAACAAGGACTGGCGCCTGGCAGTCACATCGTAAACTTTGTACGCCAAGAGATCTTACCGAGAAGTTCATGAACTGCATATAGTTACTGGGTACTAGTTAATAATCCTATACGGTACCTAAAATACTGACTCCCTTGGTAAAAGCATCTCTGTTATACTCCAGATTTTTGCCTATTTCCAAAAAAAAAAAAAAAAAAAAAAAAAAAAAAAAAAACTCTGAGGGTGTGTTTTGAGATGTCACACGAAGTTTGAAGTAGTAGTGCTTTTTTTTGTAATTTTCTTTTTACATGTTGCACAAGTGGCACTCCTTTTGTCCAGTGAGGTTTCGACATTCATATATGCAAACAGAATGATGTTAGATGTTGCCGCAGCCATAATGTCAACAAATATAACAGATCAAATCAGAACGACAGACATAAGGGAGAATGAACGCACCATCAGGTTGTTATGTATCACGAGTGACTGATTGCTAGCAGAAGTTGCAGTGTGTGGTGGCTGCATCCTATGTTTTCAGATGATCGTATTTTCATTCGATTATATTACTCTTGTGTTGCTGCCAGATGGCATACCCTCAGGTGATGAAAATATATGGTATTAAATCATTCTCCTAGGAAGCATGTTTTTCTCCTAGGTCAGGAAGTATGTATGTCACACGTATATTTTCAGGTTAATCATGATCGTATGGCTGGCAATCTGGCAGTGCGCCTGTAAGTGGACCTGTCTCAATCCTGTCCATACGGAACAATTTGTCGGGGAAATCAGGCAGTTTATTTATCCAAGTCCTATACTAAATACATTAAAAGATTTTACCAGCAAGACTTGAATCATTTTAAACCAATGTACAGTGTTTTGCAGTGTTAAGAAATTAGAATTTAGAGTGCAAAGGATTAACTGTGGAGTGCAAACTGGCGGTTGAAACTGACGTGGTGCAATTAAGAGAATGTGCAGTGTTAAACAATTATAACTCACAGTGCAAAGAATTAAGTGTAGCACAACACTGGATTACTGTATATGCTTCAAGAGCATTTTCACCACTGCCAAAGCCTGAGAGAAGGCAGCCACAGACATGCTGTAAGTACCCTGGCTGAGGTACAGTCACTTCTAATTCCTCTTTCTTTGGTTCCTTTTCATTTATTTCATGCTTTATGTCCATTATTGGTGTGAATAGGGTCTTAAATAGTTTTAAATAGGTGCTATGCATGTCCCGTAGGGAGTTATTTAGGTAGCTTTCAAAGTTAGGCTGGGTTAGGGCCCTTAAGTACAAGTCCAGAGAGGACCACTTTCTGAACATGCCTTTGGCTCTGTTATGTCGGATACTAGAGGGATTACTGTAATATATGAGGTTGGGATGGAATCATGTGATAGTGTTTTATATTGCATATGGTTTGGTGTGAAACATACGTATAAAGTAGTGCAGCAAGTGTTCACTGAGAAATATTGCATGCATTGACTGACTTATCTCAAACCTAGCGCAAGTACCAGAGACAACAAATATGCCACACATTCACAGACTTAAGTGAAAAGGTATTGTACCAATCTCAGACAGTGCTTTTTTTTTTTTTTTTTTTTTTTTTTTTTTTTTTTAATATGTGAGGAAGAAGGAACCAAAGGCCATGAGCCCGCACTAACAGTTCCCTCCAAGAGAAAAACAAAATGCAATAGAGAGCCAAATTCAAGATCCGATCATTTCGAGATGCCTGGACACACTGCTTTTGAAAGAATGGAGATCATAGGCAGCAGGAAATACAGACAGAGGGAGACAGTTCCAGAGTTGACCTGTTGCATAAATGAAAGACTGGGAGTAACGGTTAACTCTTGCATTAGAGAGTTGGACAGAAAAGGGATGAGAGTTTGCTGCCAGACGGGTGCTACGTGCCCGTCGTAGAGGTGGAGGAATGCAAGCAGACAGTTCAGAGGAGCAGTGACCATTAAAGTAGCGACAGAAAAGAGTTAAAGATGCAACAGTGCGGCGAAGAGACAGAGGTTGAAGGGAGTCAGGAAGAGGAGAAGAGTTAATGAGACGAAAAGCCTTTGACTCCACCCTATTGAGAAGAGCTGTATGTGGGGAGCCTCCCCACACATGAGAGTTGTACTCCACACAGGGGCGGATAAAACCCCTGTATAGAGTCAACAATTGTGCAGGGGTAAAGAAAGAGCGGAGTCGGCTTAGCACACCCAATCTCTTGGAAGCAGATTTTACAAGAGATGTAATATGATCTTTCGAAGATAAGTCCCGAGTAAATGAAACCCCAAGCATGTTCAAGGATGATGCAGGATTAAGCTGAATATTATTAAACAATAGTGGGTATACCTGTGGAAGATTTTGTCGGGTTGATAGGTGTAAGAACTGAGTCTTAGATGCATTAAAAACAACCATATTATTTTTACCCCAGTCAGAGATACGAGCCAAGTCAGACATTAGGTGTGCCATAGCCTCATCCCTTGTTTGTTGAAGTAACTGTTGAGATGGGCGTGGCGGGAACCGAATGGAAAGGTGAAGGGTGGAGTCATCAGCGTATGAGTGGATATGGTTAGATGTACAGCTTAGAAGATCATTGATAAATAAAAGGAAGAGAGTTGGTGATAGGACAGAGCCCTGAGGAACACCACTGTTGATAGATCTAGGAGAAGAACGATGGCCATCTACAACAGTGGCTATAGAACGACCAGAAAGGAAGCTAGTGATGAAGGCACAGATAGAAGGATAGAAAGTGTAGGAGGGCAGTTTGGAAATTAAAGATTTATGCCAGACTCGATCGAAAGCCTTTGAGATGTCAAGTGCTATGGCAAAGCTTTCGCCAAAGTCCCGAAAGGAGGATGACCAGGAGTCTGAAAGGTAGGTGAGAAGATCGGCAGTGGAGCGTCCCTGACGAAACCCGTACTGACGATCGGAAAGAAGGTTGTGATAGGAAAGATGCCTTAAAATTTTTCTATTGAGAATTGACTCGAAAACTTTTGAAATACAGGACATTAAAGCAATTGGACGATAGTTGGAGGGTTGGGAGTGGTCACCCTTCTTTGGGACTGGCTGAATGAGAGCAAACTTCCAGCAAAAAGGAAAGGTACAAGTTGACAGACAAAGGCAAAAGAGTTTGCCTAGGCAGGGTGTAAGCACAGAAGCACAGTTTTTGAGAACAACAGGAGGGACCCCATCAGGCCCATATGCCTTGTTACTACTGAGGCCAGTGATTGCAGAAAATACATCAGCTGAAGAAATTTTAATGTTAGCCATGAGGAAGTCAGAGGGGGGAAGTGATGGAGGAACAACACCGGAATCGTCTGAGGTGGAATTGGAGGAGAAAGTCTGTGCGAAGAGATCTGCTTTATCAGTAGAAGAAATAGCTACAGAACCATCAGAGTAGAAAAGAGGAGGGAAGGATGATGATGTAAAGTTGTAAGAAAGGTTTTTGGCAAGGTGCCAGAAGGAGCGGGAAGAATTCGAGTTGGAGAGTTGAGAGCATTTAGTATGGATGAAATTATTTTTAGCAGAATGAAGAACAGACTTAGCACGATTCCGGTCAGAAACGTAAAGATGATGTGATTCAGGGGTGGGTTGGCTCCAGTACCTTTTGTAGGCCCTCTCCTTGTTGCGGACAGCATTAGAACAAGCGTGATTAAACCAAGGCTTTCTTGCGTTAGTTAAAGGATATGAGAAAGGAATGTATGTTTCTATGCCCGAGAGAATAACCTCCGTAATGCGCAAGGCACACTCAGATGGCTCACAGCCATGGAAGCAATAACCATTCCAGGCAAAATCAAAGAAGTACTGCCTGAGGGCCTCACAGTCCGCGGCTCCAAAATGCCACAGACGACGTTTCCCTGGAGGGTCCACAGGCCGTACCGGAGTGATAGGACAGGTTAAGGTGATAAGGTTGTGATTGGAGGAGCCCAACGGAGAGAAAAGATTAATAGAGTAAGCAGAAGGATTAGTTGTGAGGAAGAGGTCAAGTATGTTGGAGCTTTCTCCAAGGCAGTCAGGGATACGGGTAGGGTGCTGTACAAGCTGCTCTAGGTCATTAAGGATAGAAAAGATGTAGGCTTGTTCACCAGGTGGATCAGTGAAAGGAGAAGAGAGCCAAAGGTGGTGGTGAACATTGAAATCTCCTAGAATGGAGATTTCTGAGAAAGGAGAAATGGATAGAATGTGTTCCATCGTAGAAGTAAGATAGTCGAAGAATTTTTGATAGTAGAATTAGGGGATAAGTAAACAGCACAGATATATTTAGTCAGAGAATGACAGGAAAGCCGAAGCCAGAGTGTAGAGAATTCAGAAGAATTGAGTTCAGGAACACGAGAGCAAGATAAGTCGTTGCGTATATATACACAACAGCCACCTTTGGCTTTGAAATGAGTATAGAGAAAGTAGGAGGATACAGAAAAGGGTTTGCTGTCAGTTGCCTCAGACCGCTGAGTCTCAGTTAGAAAAAGAAGGTGAGGTTTAGAGGAGGAGAGGTGGTGCTCAACAGAGCGAAAGTTAGAGGAAAGGCCGCGAATGTTGCAGAAATGAAGAAGAAGTGAGTCAGACAGTGGTTCCAGACACCTCTAGTCATCACCGGGAGAGGGGCGGATGGTGGGGGCATTTATGGTCCCCCCTCCTGGGGACTCCGAGGCTTGGTGATGAGACGCCATAATTACATTTTGGAAAAGGATGTGTAGTGTGTACTGTGCATGTAGTTTGGTGTAGATATTTAGAGAAATTTGTACTGGAGAGCATGCTGGCCTACTCTCTGTGTAACTGAGACACTGAAAAAGTTCAGCAAAGGGGGATGGTCAGGAACTAGTCCTGAGGGCTGATGAAACGGGAGTTCCAGCACTCCCTGTCATCAGCTTTCCATCCACCTCGGGAGTACTGCCCTGCTCGACTGGTGCTACAGTCTACTCCTCATATTGCATATGGTTTAGTTTGGAACATACGTATAAAATAGTGCAGCGAGTGTTCACCGAGAAATATTGCATGCATTGACTGGCTTAGCAAAAACATAGCACAAGTATCAGAGAAAAGAAATATGCCACAGCCACATATATATACGTATGTCGTGCAGTGAATGTTCGTGGAGAAATCTATTGTGTGCATCGCATGTGTTTTAGGCAAACGTATCACAAGGAGAGAAGAAAATATGCCACAGACAGACAGACACACACACACACACACACACACACACACACACACACACTACATAACTCCTCATCTTCCAGCACTCCTTCAAGCTCCTGCCAACATCTCAACATCTCTGGAGGAAGTAAGTTATCCGTATTTTGTTGATTTGTATATTGACCTATTTCTATAGTTCTATATTTTTTACACAAATAAGTATTGTTTTTTACCTGCACACATATGTGATAGAAGAAAGTTCAGCTTCAGTATCAGTACCTAGCAAAAAGACTAGTGGTCATGTCGAGTTTCTGGGAGCACTATCAAAAACCTTATGATATTTTACGTGTATACTTTGAGTAAAAAAAGAAAATAATAAAACCTAACAAACGAAAATATGTAGATGTGGGTGTGGCAGGGAAAGAATGTTTTTATCTTGCCAGCGACCGAGGAGGAGTACTCTATGTTTGTCGTCCAATTACTCCAAAACTATTGTACCTATCAATTTCCCATAACAACCATGATAAAGATCAGTGAATTCTACGTATGTTCAGGACAACAATATAATATCTCTGACGAAAAGGCAGGAATATAATGAATATTGTGCGCACATCACGAAAGTGACACATGGCCGTGAGTTCCCAGTCGTTTTTGGCGATTTACTTGAAAACTATGAGGCTTATCAAAACCAGCTGTGCTCATGAGAAAGCTCATGAAATTCCGCATAATATTATGTAATAAAAACATAAGGTGTGTGACAAAAGTGATTCTTAAAAGCTCCCTGAATTTTTTTCAAAAATGGCTTTCAGTTGTTGGCTATTTTCTTGAAAACTACAAATCGTATCACAACCAGATTTGTCTCATTAGAAAGCTGATGAAATTCTCTATCAAAACTTCTAATAACATTTTCCTGTATGGTGGAAAGCATTCAAATGGTGATGCTGGAAACTGAAATTGACATAGCGAAATGTTTATTCATGGCCGCCTGATGTTGTTTTATTCGTGTTTTCCTGTTTTTTTGTGATGCTTATCAGCTAGAACAAACATCGACGAATAAGATGAGATAGGTTTCATGGCAGTATATTGATGTTTGGGTGGCAAAAATAAGGCAAGAATACGAGTTATTTGCCGCAGGCGGGCAGCCGGGCCGGTGGCCAGGCGGATAAAATTGTGTGCCAGAAAACTTACCAAAACTTATCATAAACAAGAGGGTTAAAAGAATTACTGTATTATCATTCTTGAAGGTGGGAACAATGTTTTCTTTCTTCCACATATCAGGTAGTTTAGCTTGTCTTAAGGATTCCATCAGTATTAAATGTATTGATCTGCTTAACTCTTCTGCACATTCATGTAATACCCATCCTGAAATCTCATCAGATCCATTTGCTTTTCCTCTATCTAATTTGTTCATCTCTTCCTGGACCTCATGTTCTGATATATATTTGTTATTATGTGTAGGCATGCTTGTTCCTTTTCCTCTCAAATCTACTTTCTTCTGTAAAAATTGGTTGGAATTTTTTGTTTGGTACATCACAAATATCTTCTTCATTGAGATAGAGTTTCCCCTTATCCATGATGGACTGTATTGTATCATTGATTTAAGTTTTGCTTCATATGTAGCTGTAAAACAGCTTCGGTTGATCAGTACCTTTATTTATAATGTCTTCCTCAAACTGCCTTTGAGCTTCTCTCCTTATCCTTGTATAATCATTTCTTGCCTGTTTGTAGTTGCTATATGCCATCTCATCATTATGTTGACTGCATCTAATCCACAGCAAACCTCCTTTCTCATTTGCATTTTCACATTCGGTATTAAACCATTTCTTTAAAATTATTTCCATTTCTTTGTGCTCTGGGATATTATTTTGGACTCCTGTTTTGTAAAATTCATAGAATTTTTTGTATATAACATCTTGACCTCTAAACTCCTTTTCCCAATCTGTTTTTAAAAAGTACTTCTTTAGATCATGATAGTTGTCTGTCTATCTATCTATCTATTGCCAAATGCCTCAATCCTGTTTGGGGTGGCCACAAACAAAGCGCCTCCAAGTCGCCCTGTCCCCCGCCATTTCACTGCCCTGCTTCCAACTTACACCCCCCTCTCTCATATACCTCTCCATCCCATCCCTCCATCTCATCCTCAGCCTCCCCCTCCCTCTTCCCCCCTCCACCTCACTCACATACACTCTCTTCGTCAGTCTTTCACCCTCCATCCTCTCCACATGGCCAAACCACCTCAGTGTGTTCCTCATAACGCTTCCTATCACATCCACATCCACACCACAACGCCCCTTTATATCCTCATTCGTCAGCCTGTCTCTCCATGTGACTCCACAGGCTCCTCTTAAATAACTCATTTCCACTGCTCTCACTCTTGACTTGTGTTCTTCCAGCAACGTCCAAGCTTCACTTCCATACGTTAGAGTTGTTATCACAATACTGTCATGTAGTAACTTCTTCACTTCCATGCTCACTTCCCTGTTTCTTATCACTGCTTTCAAAGAACCAGCAACCTTTCTTCCCTGCTGTACCCTTTCAAGCACTTCACCCTCCAAACCTCCATCCTTACTGATCACACTACCCAAGTACTGAAACATACTAACATTTTCCAATTCCTCACCATCCAACCTCGCTGTACATTCACTGACTTCACCTCACTCAAAGACCATCACTTTACTCTTCCCTACATTCACCTTTAGATTCCGTTTCTTACACACTCTCCCAAACTCATCCAGCAAGCCTTGCAGCTCCCCTTCGTCTTCACTCAACAACACAGTATCATCTGCAAACAACAGTACAGGGAGTTTCCAAACACTATCCTCTCTCATTAGGGCCACTCCAACATCCACTACCCTACCTTGTACCTCTTTTATTGCCCCATCCATGTACAGATTGAACAACCATGGAGACATGACACATCCCTGTTTCAACCCAACTTTCAAAGAGTAAAGTTCACTTAGTTCACCTTCCACATGCACTGCAGCCTTCGCACCATCGTACATACTCTTCACAGCATTCAACAACTTCCCATCTACTCCATATATTCTTAACACTTTCCACAATCCTTGTCTATCCACTCTGTCATATGCTTTCTCCAAATCCATGAAAGCCGCATACAACTTCTTTCCCTTCTCTAGAAACTTTTCCACTAAAGATCTAAGAATGAATATCTGATCTACACAACCTCTTCCCTTCCTAAAGCCTCCCTGTTCTTCTCCAACTAATTTCTCTGTTCTTTCTCTAACTCTGTCAATAAGTATCATACCATACACTTTTCCTATTATACTAAGAAGACAAATGCCCCTATGATTACCACACACTTCTTTTTCCCCTTTTCCTTTGTACAAGGGAATAATTATACCTGACTTCCAATCCTCCGGAACTCTACCTTCCTCCCAGGCTGGTCTGCACATCTTCCACATCCATTCTACTACTATCTCTCCCCCATGCTTCAGCATTTCACCACACACTCCATCAATTCCTGGGGCTTTCCCCGATTTAATTTTCTTCATTGATTCCACAACTTCTATCCTACTGATTTCTTCCTGTCTTCTCACCTCCCTCCTTCTCCCAGCCATTCCCCAGCCACTTATACTCGCATTACATCCATCCTCTATGTTCAACAATTCCTTAAAGTGTTCTCTCCATCTGCTCACTTTTTCTTCCTTCTCCACTAGTAATCTACCATTTTTATCTCTCACTCCCCTGCTAACTTCACTTCCACCCTGTCTTACTCTATTCACCTCGTTCCAGAACATTTTCTTACAGTCCCTCCACTTTACACTCAAATTCCTTCCAAATTCCTCATCCACTCTCTTCTTACTCTCTCTTACTAATCTTTTCACCTCTCTCTTTCTTTCTACATATAACTCTCTTTTCCGCCTCTCAACTTCTTCCACGCCCCTATTTCTCATCCATTCATTGTATGCTTTCTTCTTTTGTGCCACAGCCTGTCTCACCTCTTTAGTCCACCACGCTGTCCCTTGCACCCCCCTCCGTCTTTTCTTCCTTCCACACACCACATCACATGCTACACATACTTCTTCCGTAAATATCCTACACACACCTTACACGTCTCCCATCTGCTCCAATTCATATTTGCCCAATCGTTCCTCCACTTCTCTCTTATACTCTGCCTTTTTCTCATCGTCTTGTAACTTTTCCACTCTCCTTGCAACTACTCCTTCCTCTCGTCTTTCCCTTCTTCTATTCCTCCATCTTACTTGAATCCTAATTCTGGCCACCACCAAAAAGTGGTCAGAAAGTCCACTCCCCCAACCTCTATAAGCTCTTGCTTTCTTTGTAATTTTCATTATTGCCAGCTGTATCATATGGTATTCTGAAATTGCACTGTAATACTGCACAGTTACTTTTGCCGAAAGGAGGATGATAAATAATGCTGTCAGTTTTATTATCTTGCCTAGTAGATATCTATCTATCTATCTATAGCCCGACGCCCTAATCCCGCAAAGGGTGGCCGCAGACAAAACACCTCCAAGTCACTCTGTCACCCACCATTTGACTACCCTCCCCCCAACTCACCCCCCCCTCCCTCATATACCTCTCAACTCCATCCCTCCACCTCATCCTTGGTCTACCCCTCCCTCTCCCTCCCTCCACCTCACCTACATACACCTTCTTAGTCAGTCTTTCATTCTCCATTCTCTCCACATGTCCAAACCATCTCAGTGTATTTCTCCTAATCTTCTCAACCACATCCACATCTACCCCACAATGTTCCTTCACTTCTTCATTCGTCAACCTGTCCCTCCACGTCACTCCACATGCTCCTCTCAAGTAACTCATTTCCACTGCTCTCACTCTTGACTTGTTCCCCTCTTGCAAGGTCCATGCCTCGCTTCCATACGTCAGGGTAGGGATCACAATACCATCATGCAGTGACTTCTTAACTTCCATACTCGCCTCCCTATTTCTCATCATTGCTTTCAGTGTAGCAACAACCTTCCTTCCCTGCTGTACCCTCTCACGTACTTCATCCCCCAAAGTTCCATCCTTACTCATCACACTACCCAAGTACTTGAATGCACTCACATTCTCCATATCCTCACCATCCAACCTCACTGCACACTCTGTGACTTCATTCCTCTCAAACACCATAACTTTACTTTTGTTTACATTAACTTTCAGCTTCCTCCTCCTACACACTGTCCCAAATTCATTCACTAAACCTTGCAACTCCCATTCATCTTCACTCAACAATACTGTATCATCAGCAAACAGCAACACCGGAAGCTTACAAATCTCACCCTCATTCATTAGGGCCAGCCCCACATCCACTGCCCTACCTTGCACCTCCTTTACAACCCCATCCATATATATATTAAACAGCCATGGAGACATCACACACCCCTGTTTCAGTCCCACATTGAGATCAAAGAACTCACTCAGCTCACCATCCACTCGCACCGTAGCCCTAGCTCCCTCGTACATACTCTTCATTGCACTCAACAATTTCCCCTCCACTCCATATATTCTTAATACCTTCCACATACCTTGCCTATCTATTCTGTCATAAGCTTTCTCCAAGTCCATGAAGGCAGCATACACTTTCCTTCCCTTCTCTAGACACTTCTCCACTAAACATCTCAGAACAAATATCTGATCTACACACGCTTTTCCCTTCCTAAATCCCCCTTGTTCTTCTCCAACTAGCTCCTCTGTCATATGCCTAAGCCTATCAATGAGTATTCTACCATATATTTTACCAGTCACACTAAGAAGGCAAATACCCCTATGGTTACCACATACTGTACTTCTCTTTCCCCTTTTCCTTTGTACAGAGGAACAATTATACCTGATTTCCAGTCCTCTGGAACCCTTCCCTCTTCCCAAGCCAATCTATACAACTTCCATATCCACACCACAACAATCTCACCCCCATACCTAAGCATTTCACCACACACTCCATCAATTCCTGGGACCTTTTCCAGCTTAATCTTCTTCATCACTTCCACTACTTCCACTCTACTGATCTCTTCCTCCCTCCTCTCATCTCTTCTTCTCCCAGCCATTCCCCAACCACTTATACTCACACTGCTCTCTTTTTTCTGGTGTTTTCATGGACTCCAGGAGCTTTTGATCCTAACATCTTTCATAGCTAGTTACATCAAGAGTGTTCCAGTTTATATTTGTGTTGAAATCTCCAGTTAGTTTATTTATTTATTTTTTTTATTTATTTATTTTTTTCATTCTCTGTAGTAGGGTTCTTAAACTCTGTTCTTTCTGCCAGGTCTTCATTTTCACCTCCATCCCATGTGTTTGTCTTATGTGGCATATATAAATTTGCGACAGTTATTTTCCCTTCATATGTGTTAATCTCTACTGGAATTACTTCTGCTTATGAGGGTATATCTATTTGTTTCTCGTTGACTTGAAGTTTTTTTCTTTGTTGATATCATAACTTCTTTTTTCAAATTTCTGTCTCTTCCCCATATATTGTATTCATCAGAATTTAAGGAGTCATTGGATATCCTTGGGGTTAATTTTGTTTCTGTTAGGCAAATAATGTGAGGTTCCTTTTCTTATTTATAGTCTTTATCTCTAATAATATGGATACCATTCCATCTACATTTGAGTACATCATCTTCATCATGTTGTTTACATATTTAGCATTGGTTGAGTCTACTACCTTCCTTTTTTTTTTTAGTCTTGCTGTTTATATGCCATTTTCTTACTTGTAACCCTGCTACTTTGTAAAAAAAAATTTACTTCTGTCTTCATGTGATCTTTTCTCATGCTTTGTTTTTACTTCATCCCTCTTTTCTTATGGTAATCCCCATTCCTCCTGAGTTAGGCATCTTTTTATCCATAGCTCTTTGAATTCCTCTGATTCCTTAAGTGTTCTTTGCATTTTTTAATACTTTCTTCTAAAGTGTTTACACATTGGAATGTTACTTTCAGGGGCGTTGACTTGTTTTATATTTCTGTAGCCTTTTAACCCCCACACGTCGGAGAAAGATTTTGGTGCAGCACGAGGGACACAGACATATATCACGTTTTTTAGGCTAAGTTCAAAAATCGATGTCCTAAATTCTTGAAGTTCGTGGGGGGGGGGGGGAACATTATAAACCACTGACCTTCAGCTTTCAGTTGAGACCAGAATGAGCATCACCTGACATACAGTGTGGCTGTAGTTGCGGTGTGAAATAGCATGATGAAAACAGGCTTGAGCAAGCAGTCTCCCACCCACTGGGCAGCTGCGGATGGGTGAGGGTGGCATGTGTGAGTGAGGGAGAGTGGGGCACTGCCTTCCAAGGTCACGAGCATGCTACCACATGTCTGTCATCACTAAAACTTTTTCATTATATTCAAAATAAGTTATTTTACCAATCTTATTACATATTCATTTACGGTACTGTATTTCACATAGTAATTGCTTCATATTTACAAAACACAGGCATTATAAATATTCCACTATTTCTGGTAGGTGGGAATGTTGCTGTGCCCTCTTTTTAGGGTAGCTCTACATTGAGTGGCAAGCCAAATTATTTCCTGTAAACCAGGAAATAATTTACAACATTGGGTGGTAACCTTAAAACTAACCAACACGTGTTTCCTATGTGACAACAAGTGGGTTGGCGGAAAGTTAGTGCCCCTCCACAGAAAACAACTAACTAAAAATATGAACAAGAAGCCTCGGACCAGGACTGACCAACTGGTGACGACTAAGGACAGAACAAAGGACATGGTATGGATACCTACATGGAATGTAAGGGGTGCAAATTATGAGTTGAAAGAGAGAGAGAAATTGTCCAGGTGCTTGAGGGTGCAAAAGTGGATGTATGTGGATTAACTGAAACTAATGGAATGGTGAGAGTGTGAGAATGGGAGTATGGATAGGGTATATGCACGGGAATAGGTGAGAATGAGAGGGCAAAAGAAGGAGAGTATGGATCATTTGGCTCCAGAATTGTGGATAAGATTAAATGTTGGACTACAAATGTGGGCGATCATGTGTGTGTTTATGCGCCGATATAAGATCGTGTAAGCAGAGTGAAAGACGAGTTCTGGACAAATATAGAAGCATGCATGGAAAAGTTTGAAAGGAATGAAAGAGTGTTTTTGATTGGAGATATGAATGGAAAAGTAGGGAATGTGAAGGTGGATGGAGTAGTTGTTGAGTGGGGTGTGCCTGCAGAAATGAATGACATTCGCAGTGCTGTAGTGGAGATTTGTGCTGGGAGGGTGTTGGTGATAGCCAATACCCTCTTCAAAGGCAAAATGATCCACAGGTAAAAGTGGCAAGTGGTGAGAAGGGTGGGTGATGAACTGAATGAACGGAAGGCAATGCTTGATTATGTGTGTGTGTGGATGCTAGAATGAGGTGTGTAATGGATGCAGGAGCATATAGAGGTTGGGGGAGTGGACTTTCTGACCACCACTTGGTAGTGGTGAAAGTCATGGTGGAAATGAAGTGGAGGAATAGAAGAAGGGAAGGACAGGGGGAAGTAGTTCTTACAAGGAGGGTGGAAAGGTTACAAGAGGATGGAAAAAAGGCAGAATATAAGAGAGAAGTGGAGGAGGAATTGGATAAATATGATTTGGAGCAGATCAGGGACATGGAAGGTGTGTGCAAGATATTCATAGGGGAAATATGCGCAGTATGTGAAGTGGTGTGTGGGGTGAAGAGAAGACAAAAGGGGGTGCAAGGAACAGCATTGTAGAGTGAAGAGGTGAGACAGGCTGTGGTTCAGAAGAAGAAAGTATATAGTGAGTGGATGAGAAACAGGGGTGTGGAGGAAGTTGTGAGATGTAAGAGAGAGTTATATGAAAAGTTGAAGAGAGAGGCAAAAAGATTAGTAAGGGAGTGTAAGAAGAGAGTGGATGAGGAATTTGGAAGAAATTTGAGTGTAAAGTGGAGGGAAAGTAAGAAAATGCTCTGGAAAGAGCTAAAGAGAGTTAGACAGGGTGTTAGGGAGTGAAAGATAAAAATGGTAGATTACTAGTGGAGAAGGGAGAAAAATTGAACAGATGGAGAGAACACTTTAAAGAATTGTTGAACATAGAGAATGAAGGTAATGCAAGTATAAGTGGGTGGGGAATGGCTAGGGGAAGGAGGGATGTGAGAAGAGAGGAAGAAATCAATAGATGGAAGTTGTGGAACCAATGAATATAGTCAAAATGGGGAAAGCCCCAGGAATTGATGGAGTGTGTGGTGAAATGCTGAAGCATGGAGGAGAGATAGTACTGTAATGGATAAGGAATATGTGGAGATTAGCCTGGGAGTAAAGTAAAGTCCCAGAGGATTGGAAGTAAGGTATAGTTATTCCCCTGTACAAAGGAAAAGGGGAAAAAGAAGTGTGTGGCAATCATAGGGGTATTTGTATTCTTAGCATAATTGGAAAAGTTTATGGTAGGATACATATTGACAGAGTTAGGGAAATAATGGGAGAATTAGTTGGAGAAGAAGTTGGAGGTTTTAGGAAGGGAAGAGGTTGTGTAGATCAGATATTCATTCTTAGATCGTTACTGGAAGAGTTTCTACAAAAGGGAAAGAAGTTGTATGCGACCTTCATGGATTTGGAGAAAGCATATGACAGGGTGGGTAGACAGGGATTGTGGAAAGTATTATGAATATGTGGAGTAAATGGGAGGATGTTGAATGCTGTGAAGAGGAAAGGGTGCTAAGGCTGTAGTGTTTGTGGACAGTGAATTAAGTGAATTTTTCTATTTGAAGGTTGGATTGAAATAGGGATGTGTCATGTCTCCATGGTTGTTCAGTCTGTATATGAATGGGGTTATAAAAGAGATACAAGGTGTTGCAATGGATGTTGGAATGGCCCTAATGAGAGAGGGCAGTTTGTGGAAACTCCCTGTACTGTTGTTTGCGAATGATACTGTGTTAAATGAAGACAGGGGAGCTGCAAGGCATGGTGAATGAGTTTTGGAGAGTGTAAAAAACGGATTCTAAAGGTGAATGTAAGAAAGAGTAACGTGATGGTCTTCGAGAGAAATGAAGTCAGTGAATGTACAATCAGGTTGGATGAAGAGGAAAATGGAATATGTGAGTGTGCTAAAGTTCTTGGGTAGTGTGATGAGTAAGGATGAAAGGTTAGAGGGTGAAGTGCTAGAAAGGGTACAACAAGGAAGAGAGATTGCTGGTTCTTTGAAAGCGGTGATAAGAAACAGGGAAGTGAGCATGGAAGTAAAAAAGTTACTGCATGACAATATTGTGATACCATCTTTAACCTATGGAAGTGACACTTGGACCTTGTTGGAGGGACACAAATCTAGAGTGAAAGCAGTGGAAATGAGTTATTTGAGAGGAGCCTGTGGAGTCACATGGAGAGACAGACTGACAAATGAGGAAGTGAAGGAGCATTGTGGTGTGGATGTGAATGTGATAGGAAGCATTAGGAGAAACACACTGAGGTGGTTTGGCCATGTGAAGCGGGTTGAGAGCGAGAGACTGACAAGGAGAGTGTATGTGAATGAGGTGGAGGGAGGGAGAGGGAGGGGAAGGCCAAGGATGAGATGGAGGGATGGAGTAGAGAGGTATATGAGAGAGGGGTGAGTAAGCTGGGAGCAGGGCACTGAAATGGCAGGGGACAGGACGACATGGAGGCAATTTGTTTGCAGCCACCCGTTACAAGATTAACCCCTACATGCCGGGGGGTTTTCGAAGTTGCATGCTCCTCCTTATGGGGGATATCCATGTCGGGAAAAAATACCCTTACTTCAAACCCTAATACCTGCCAAACTATAACAGCTAGAGAAAAAATGAAAGATACATAAGAACCAACAACTCTTCCTCTTTCAAATGAAAGTATCCCCATGTCGCTAGGTGGTCTCGTCGATGAGTAAGGATAAGTTAAAGTTCAAAGGGTAGTGGGAAGACGCCTGCAGCTATACACGTCAACCGGCGTTGCTCCGCACCCAAAATCATGACTGCTATACACGTCAGCCGGCGGTTAGGGGTTAAGGAGTCTGGCAATAAAGAAATAGGTAGACTACTTTCTAAATTACCTATTTCACTAATTTTCATATAACAAATCCTTTTTATATCACTGCATCACTTATTTCACTAAGTCTTCAACATAGTATTTATTCATCATCATCATCATCATCTTCATCATCATCATCCGGACCTCCTTTCCCACCCTAGGCCAGGGTGAGGAGGAGCAATGTCCAGACAGCCCAAATTTGCCCCGTCCAATGGACCTCGCTTCCATTCACTCATTATTCAAGCCCCCGGAATCCTGGCTGTATCAGATATGCCAAAAACATCCACCACGTTTTGTAGCTTCACATAAATGTATCTGATAGAGTCAGTCCAGACACTGCCACATTATAAAAGGGTGTCAAATCCCTGTTCATGCACTTCTTCTCACAACATTCATCCAGCCAGCTCGATCTCTTGTCAGTTCCCTAGCCTCACCTACTTCCAAATCTCTCTTCCTCACACACTCATTCACCATATCTCTCCACCTTCTCCTTGGCCTGTCTCGCCTCCTCCCTCCTTCAAATTCAGTCAGATAAACCTTTTTCAGCACTCTGTTGTTATCCATTCTCTCCACATGACCATACCATCTCAGTACACTCTCTTTGATTCTGGTGTCCACCGACTTCCTCACTCCACATCTTTCACGAATCTCATTATTTCACATCCTGTCCACCCTCTGTACTCCACATATATTCCTCAGCAGTCCCATCTCCACTGCTCTTACTCTTGACTTTTCATTTTCATGCCACACCATAGTCTTGCATCCATATGTTGAACTTGGCACTAACACTCCTTCATGTAAGCCTCGTTCAGCTGTAGCACTGAAGCCTCTGTTTCTTATCAAGGCCTTCATAGCACCAGCTACTTTTCTTCCTTGTGTCACACTACTTTCCACTTCTTTTGCATATTTCCCTCTCTTTTCTGTTACTCCACCCAGGTATTTGAATTCTCTCACCAATTCCAGTCTCTCTCCATTCACTGCAACATTGCACTGGAAGTCACCTTCTCTCTCAATAACCACCACTTTAATCTTTTCAACATTTACTCTCAAGGCATGATGCTCACAGACAGCTGTAAAACTCTGCACTAGTCTACAAGTTTGTGTCCAGTATTTGTAAGCAGTACTACATCATCAGCATACAGCAAATTTGAGATATTCCATCCATCACCATTAATTACCAACGCCATCCTTCTCTCCATTAGTCGTGTTTTTACTTCTCTCATCACCCCATCCATGTATATATTGAACAACCATGGGGACATCACACAACCTTGTCGCACGCCCACACCAATAGTGAACCATTCACTTAGATGCCCATTTACTCTTACACATGCTTCACTACCATCATAACAACTCTTGACAGCACCTAGCAGCTTACCATCTACACCATACATGTGCAGAACTTTCCAGTCCTTCTCTGTCCACTTTGTCATATGGATTTTCCAAATCCATGAATGCCATAAACACCTTATGGTCCTTCTCACAAGCCTTCTCTGCTATCTGTCTCACTGCAAATATTTGATCCACACATCCTCTGCTACTCCTAAAGCCACCCTGTTCATATTTCACTAGGACTTCTGATGTCTCTCACACATTCTGTATAATAATTCTTCCATATACGTTCCCTACCACACACATGAACCTATGCTACGATAATTCTTGCAGTCACTTTGCTCACATTTATTTTTGTACAGGGGTAAAATCATACCCTTTTTCCACTCTGCTGGCACAATTTCACCAATCCCTGCCTTCTTACATATCTCCAACAAACACTTCATTCCACTGTGTCCACTACACTTAATCATCTCTGCATATACCTCATTGACCCCAGCTGCTTTCCCATTTTTCAGCCACTTCACAGCACTCTTCACCTGTACGAGTGTCACGTTTCCTGGCACTGCATTCCTTCGCTGCACACACCCCAAACCAATCATTTTTACAGCCACTCTGCTTTGTCTATTCCCATTCATCAGGCTTTCAAAATATTTCCATCTGGTCCTTACTTCATCCCTATGGGCTAATAATCTGTCACCTACATCCTTCACACCATCACATTACATTCTGCATTCTCTTCTACATTTCTGCACTTCTTTCCAGAATAACTTCCTATTTTCAGAATAGTTTGCATTCATTTTTCCTCCTAGATCGTCATTTACCTCCTTCTTTTTACTCTTCACTAGTCTCTTTAAGTGCTTCTTGCTCCCAGTATATTCAGTTCATATTTCAATTGAACCCCTTTCCTGCAGCCACTTTAGACACTTCTTCCTCTTTTCCTCTTCTGCTCTCTTAACCTCTTCATCCCACCATGCCGTACCTTTCTTCATTGTTGTTACTCTTGCCACACCACACACTGGTTTTAACATTCCTAACTAAGCAATCCTTATATGCATTCCACAGGCTGTCCATATCCATTTCATTCCAATTCACTGATTCCAACTCCTCTACTTTGGTCCTGTAATGATCTGCCACTTCTTTGATCCTCAGCTTCTCAACTTTCCATATTTACGTTTACATTACAGTATTTACAACCACAACTCTGCTTCTACTAGAATTTTTTTATCATTTGGAAGTGTGGGCATGCACAATAATTACTGAGGAGACACAGGGCGGTACTTGCAATACAAAACAGTGGCTGTATATCAGGCGCGCCATATGGCATACCCCGGAGTCCTCCATGCCGTGCCTTATGGCATACAATGATGCGTGGGGGTTAATTCCTCTATATCTTTCTCACAAATGTCCACTGATACTTCTTTCAGTATGTTCATAATATTTATCATCTTTTGGTCTCAGTTGATTCTGTTTCTTATTTCTTGTTTATCTTTACCAGTGATTACGATTGATTTGTTGATCTCAGCTGATTCCTTTTTCAGCTATGGTCTGTTTCTTATGATTCTTTCACTTCCTTTCTAATGCTTTTTGCCTCGACCTTGTTTTCAAACTCTAGGTTCACTTTTACAAACTCTGCATATGTACTTTGTATTTCGTTTGTGCAATTTCTCATCATTTCATTTGCCTGAGATATGATCCCTTAAATATCACTGCTTTGTTTTATCAGACTACCTGCTTGCATAATTACTGTATATTGGTGTCATTTTTTAACTCCCCCAAATCTCTCATGGCTGACCACACTACAGGTACTGTACTGTCACCTCTGTGATCCAGACTTTTACATGTTCAAAAAGGACAGAAATCAAGTCACTATTGATGACCACTGTGCACTGAAACGGTCGGGAACTCAGATTGATGGAGACTCTCTCCCACTAGCGGCCTCTTCGGTTGTGTTTATTACATTTCAAATGGCCAAGTTAAAAGTGGTAGCATGCCAAAATTACGGGGCCAGTCTCCAACTAGGCCAACCCAAGCCCAACCTTCACAGTTTCCCAGAATGCTTCTAAGTTGCACATTAATAAACCACTAGGTAAGCTCTATACCACCAGTTCTCAAGGGTTATACAAACAATAAAGCTTTACAATTAAACCTGAATCAGTTGGCACATTGTTCGAAAATTATATCTCTATATGGTCCTAATATCAAATCCACAAAACTTAGCTCCTCTGTCCCGGTCCAATGTGTTTCTTCATAATCGTCCCTCTGAGCACAAATTTCACTGGTCCAGTCCTCTGCTCCTCCCGACCTTAACTTCCACACTGGGGCCTTGATCTCCAGACTTGAACTTTGACTCACTCACTGGTACTTCGACCTCCACACTTGGACTTGGACTCACTCACTGGTACTTAGACCTCCTCACTTGGACCCGCTCACTATTCAGCTCATAATACCAGAGTGGAGCGGGAAACTTGGGACTCGCTCTTCCAGTGGCTAATGGCATCCCCGTTACACTTCAGAATTCCTTGGGGGGGGGGGGGATGACGACAGTACTGACCATCTGCCACCTATCATAGCCGGTGAGCGAGTGAGACACGCCAAAACTGCGTGATGCAAAGGGTAGGGGGGGGATGACGGTATATGCAATTTAAGATTTTTATTATTACAGACTCGTGATAGGCTCAATGTGATGTCTTTCTCCTTACAATTGATTACCCGAAAAAATTACATTCTCTGGTTACGAGTATAATAACTACTCAACAACACCTCTCTCTCTATACTCTTACATCAAAAAACAATAAAAATCATCGTGCTTTACATCACTTTGCACACGCGTACATTATGCTGGATTACATGACCAAAGGCACATGTTCCCATCTCACTCGAATTTTTATATTATAAAGAGACTTAATACTAGTAAATTACAGTAGGAAAAAAAAATGACTTAGCAACTAGGTAACTTAATCTACGTTCTGGTAACGTCCGCATGGAAACAGCCATGCCCAGGCCACACTCTCTCGCTTAACCGAACTTTTGGGCATATAAAATGAACTAGATACAACTCATTATCACTTCCGGGCATTACAGTACTCCTCATTTTGCTCGTTTTCTTTCTCAGAGAGTTTACCTCAGCAGACAACTCTATTATTGTTGTGTTTTTACTAATTCTTCTTTTTTTTTTTCCTTTTATTGGTGTAGTTCCTTTCTGGTTGCCTCTATTTCCAGTTGAAAAGCTTTGTCTAGTTTATTCACTTTCTCCATTAATTTATTAAGTGGTTCCATTTTAACCAGTTCTCCATATTCATCATTCTGTTTTCTATCTTTATTCCTTCTCTTACCTAGATTCTTTCCTGGAAAGTATGCCATCTTACAGAAAGATAATTTCAGTTTACAGTCTGGCATCTCCCTGCTACCCATCTGACGTATGACAGCACTCTGTCATTTGCCTTCTGCTGACAGCGAATTCCTTGAAGCTCTGATTTTTTATATATACTGGGTGCTTACTTTGGACTTCACTTTTTGGCTTATACTTGCTGTACAATATTAAGTCAGCTCTTTATTTAGCCTAGTACCGAGCTTGGCTCATTATGGATACACTTAGATATGACGAATATCAGAGCTCGGCAAGTGCATATCCATCCTCTTTCACTGCCAGTGTGTGTGTGTGTGTGTGTGTGTGTGTGTGTGTGTGT
Source organism: Coenobita brevimanus (assembly GCF_032717465.1). Classification (NCBI taxonomy): domain Eukaryota; kingdom Metazoa; phylum Arthropoda; class Malacostraca; order Decapoda; family Coenobitidae; genus Coenobita; species Coenobita brevimanus. Next base: position 6,737,398 of record NC_137052.1, on the reverse strand, counting down.
GTGTGTGTGTGTGTGTGTGTGTGTGTGTGTTCTTACCTACCTTACCTAATTGTTCTTACCTAATTGTATCTTTACAGGAACGAGTCAAGCTCGTACTGTCCTGTGTCTTAAACCATATTTATCGTACAAATCCTTAAATTTCTGAATCGTTTTGGCACACACTATTTCATTTGGTAGTGCATTCCACTGATCAACTGCTCTGTGTGGGAAACTGAATTTCCTCACGTCTTTATCACCTCTCTTCTTATGCAGTTTTTTGCAGTGTCCTCTTGCTGATGCTTCCCCATATGTTAAGTAATCATTTTTTTTTTTTTTTCCTTTCCTGATATGCATTTATGTAGCATTGTCATGTCACCTCTTTTCCTTCTCTTCTGTAGTGTTGGTAGATTCAGTTTATTTAGTCTTTCTTCGTAGCTTAGATCCCTTAAGCTTGGTATCCATCTTGTAGCGGCCATTTGAACTTTTTCAATCTTGTCTATGTGTTTTTTGAGATGAGGACTCCAGACTACTGATGCATACTCCAGGGTTGGTCTGATAAATGATGTTGTTATCCTTCTTAGCATATCTTCATTATGTATGTGAATGCTATTCTCATATTTGCAAGCAGTGTATACATGAATGAAAGGAAGGCAATGATTGATTATGTGTGTGTGGATGAAAGGATGTGAAGATGTGTAATGGATGCAAGAGCTTATAGAGGTTGGGGGAGTGGACTTTCTGACCACTACTTGGTGTTGGCCAGAATTAGGATTCAAGTAATGGAGGGATAGAAGAAGGGAAAGACGAGAGGAAGGAGTAGTTGCAAGGAGAGTGGAAAGGTTACAAGAGGATGAGAAAAAGGCAGAGTATAAGAGAGAAGTGGAGGAACGATTGGGCAAATATGAATTGGAGCAGATGGGAGACGTGGAAGGTGTGTGTAGGATATTTACAGAAGAAATATGTGCAGCATGTGATGTGGTGTGTGGAAGGAAGAATAGACGGAGGGGGGTGCAAGGAACAGTGTGGTGGACTGAAGAGGTGAGACAGGCTTTGGCACAAAAGAAGAAAGCATACAATGAATGGATGAGAAATAGGGGCGTGGAAGAAGTTGAGAGGCGGAAGAGAGAGTTATATGTAGAAAGAAAGAGAGAGGTGAAAAGATTAGTAAGAGAGAGTAAGAAGAGAGTGGATGAGGAATTTGGAAGGAATTTCAGTGTAAAGTGGAGGGACTGTAAGAAAATGTTCTGGAACGAGGTGAAAAGAGTAAGACAGGGTGGAATTGAAGTTACCAGGGGAGTGAAAGATAAAAATGGTAGATTACTAGTGGAGAAGGGAGAAAAAGTGAGCAGATGCAGAGAACACTTTAAGGAATTGTTGAACATAGAGGATGGAAGTAATGCGAGTATAAGTGGCTGGGGAATGGCTGGGAGAAGGAGGGAGGTGAGAAGACAGGAAGAAATCAGTAGGATAGAAGTTGTGGAAGCAATGAACAAAGTTAAATCGGGGAAAGTCCCTGGAATTGATGGAGTGTGTGGTGAAATGCTGAAGCATGGGGGAGAGATAGTAGTAGAATGGATGTGGAAGATGTGCAGATTGGCCTGGGAGGAAGGTAGAGTCCTCGAGGATTGGAAATCAGGTATAATTATTCCCTTGTACAAAGGAAAAGGGGAAAAAGAAGTATGTGGTAATCATAGGGGCATTTGTCTTCTTAGTATAATAGGAAAAGTGTATGGTAGGATACTTATTGACAGAGTTAGAGAAAGAACAGAGAAATTAGTTGGAGAAGAACATGGAGGCTTTGGGAAGGGAAGAGGTTGTGTAGATCAGATATTCATTCTTAGATCTTTAGTGGAAAATTTCTAGAGAAGGGAAAGAAGTTGTATGCGGCTTTCATGGATTTGGAGAAAGCATATGACATGGTGGATAGACAAGGATTGTGGAAAGTGTTAAGAATATATGGAGTAGATGGGAAGTTGTTGAATGCTGTGAAGAGTATGTACGATGGTGCGAAGGCTGCAGTGCGTGTGGATGGTGAACTAAGTGAATTTTTCTCTTTGAAAGTTGGGTTGAAACAGAGATGTGTCATGTCTCCATGGTTGTTCAATCTGTACATGGATGGGGTAATAAAAGAGGTACAAGGTAGGGTAGTGGATGTTGGAGTGGCCCTGGTGAGAGAGGATAGTGTTTGGAAACTCCCTGTACTGTTGTTTGCAGATGATACTGTGTTGTTGAGTGAAGACGAAGGGGAGCTGCAAGGCTTGGTGGATGAGTTTGGGAGAGTGTGTAAGAAACGGAATCTAAAGGTGAATGTAGGGAAGAGTAAAGTGATGGTCTTTGAGAGAGGTGAAGTCAGTGAATGTACAGCGAGGTTGGATGGTGACGAACTGGAAAATGTGAGTATGTTTAAGTACTTGGGTGGTGTGATGAGTAAGGATGGAGGTTTGGAGGGTGAAGTGCTTTAAAGGGTACAGCAGGGAAGAAAGGTTGCTGGTTCTTTGAAAGCAGTGATAAGAAACAGGGAAGTGAGCATGGAAGTGAAAACGTTAGTACATGACATTATTGTGATACCAACTCAAATGTATGGAAGTGAAGCTTGGACGTTGTTGGAAGGACACAAGTGAAGAGGGAGAGCAGTGGAAATGAGTTATTTAAGAGGAGCCTGTGGAGTCACATGGAGAGACAGGCTGACGAATGAGGATATAAAGGGGCGTTGTGGTGTGGATGTGGATGTGATAGGAAGTGTTATGAGGAACACACTGAGGTGGTTTGGACATGTGGAGAGAATGGAGGGTGAAAGACTGACGAAGAGAGTGTATGTGAGTGAGGTGGAGGGGGGAAGAGGGAGGGGGAGGCCGAGGATGAGATGGAGGGATGGGGTGGAGAGGTATATGAGAGAGGGGGGTGTGAGTTGGGAGCAGGGCAGTGAAATGGCGGAGGACAGGGCGACTTGGAGGCAATTTGTTTGTGGCCATCCCAAACAGGATTGAGGCGTCTGACAATAGATAGATAGATAGATAGATAGATTTTTGCATCATCTGCAAACATATTTAGATAGTTTTCATTTCCAGTGTTACTGTCTATATCATTTATATATACTGTACTAAAAACATGATTGGTGCCAGCACTGAGCCCTGTGGTACTCCACTAGTCACTTCTTTCCATGATGAGTAGTTTCCCCTTAGTACTGTTCTCATTTCTCCTTTTTTGAGAAAATCTTGCATCCAACAAAACAGTTTGCCTCGAATTCCTCTTTGATGGTACAGTTTCCATAAAAGTCTTTGGTGTGGTGCAGTGTCAAATGCTTTCTTGAAATCAAAATAGATACTGTCCACCCATCCTTCTCTTTCCTGTATTGTGCCTGTTACTCTGTCATAGTAGCTCAACAAAATAGTAACACATGATTTTCCTTTTCTGAAACCAAACTGTCTTTCTGTTATCATATTGTGTTCTTCTAGATGATTTACCCAAGCTTTTCTTATAAGCTTTTCTAATACCTTGCTTACAACACTGGTCAGTGATACTGGTCGATAGTTGAGTGGATTTTGTCTATTCCCTTTCTTGAATAAGGGGACAATATTTGCTTTCTTCCAAATATCAGGTAGTTTAGCTTGACTCAAGGATTTCTTGAAAATTAAAAATAATGGTTTACTTAACTCCTTTGCACATTCTCTTAGCACCCAACATGAAATTTCATCAGGACCATTTGGTTTTCCTCTGTCTAATTTACTTAACTCCTCCTGTATTACTTTTTCTGGCATTTGTATATCTGGTAGTATGCGTGGACATCCATGTTCCACATAGTCCCTCTCAAAATTTTTTTCTTCTGTAAAAACTGATTGGAAATTCTTATTTAGTGCGTCACAAATATCTTTCTCTTGTTTATAGATGATTCCCTCGTCCGTAATGGATTGTATTATATCTTTTACTTTGGTTTTGCTTCTGATGTAGCTGTAAAATAGCTTCGGTTGATCACTACTTTTATTTATGATATCCTCCTCAAACTGTTTTTGGGCTTCCCTCCTTATTTTTGTATAATCGTTTCTTGCCTGTTTGTAATTATTATATGCCCTTTCACTATTGTGTCTTCTGTATCTATTCCTCAACAAATCTCTTCTTTCTTTTGATTTTTTACATTCTGTATTGAACCATTTCTGTATTTTCTTATCTGCTTCTTTGTGCTGTAGGATGTACTTCTGGACTCCTATTTCATAAAATTCACAGAATTTTTTATATACACCATTTAAATCTTGTCCTCTAAGCTCATTTTCCCAATCAGCTTCTAGGAAATTCTTCTTTAGGTCATGATAATTTCCCTTTTTATAGTTTAGGCTCTTTTTGTAATTTTCATTGCTGTTAACTATGTCATATGGTATCCTGAAGTTGCAATTTAGTTCTGCTTGGTCGCTTTTGCCGAGTGGAGGGTGATATATTAAACTGTCAGTATCATTTTCTTGCCTAGTAAATATGAGATCTAGCATTGACTGTACATCGAGTCCTCTTTTTCTGGTGGTTTCCCTCACATGGTGCATTAGGAAAAACTCTTGCACGAGATCCAGGAGATTTTGGTGCCAACAGCTTTCTTGGCTTTTTATATCTAGAGTATTCCAATTTATATTTGTATTAAAATCTCCAGTTAGTATAATTCTTTCTGATTTCTCTTCCATTTTATGTAGTAATGCTCTTAAACTCTGAATTGTACTCTCTGCCAGGTCCTCATATTCGTCTCTTTCCCATGTGTTTGATATGGGTGGCATGTACAAATTGGCTACAATTACTTTCCCTTCAGATGTATTGATCTCTACTGCAATCAGTTCTACTTGGGAGGGTATATCTAGTTTTATTTCATTGACTTTTAGATTTTTCTTAGTTAATATTATAATTCCTCCTCCTTTTTTTAAGTTTCTATCTCTTCTCCATATATTATATTCCTCTAAGTTTAGTATGTCATTTGATATCCTTGATGTTAATTTTGTTTCAGTTAGGCATATTATATGTGGTTCATTTTCTCTGACTTAATCATTCATCTCTAATAATTTAGATACCATTCCATCCACATTTGAGTACATCAACTTAATCATTGTTGGAAGGACACAAGTCAAGAGTGAGAGCAGTGGAAATGAGTTATTTAAGAGGAGCCTGTGGAGTCACGTGGAGAGACAGGCTGACGAATGAGGATATAAAGGAGCGTTGTGTTGTGGATGTGGATGTGATAGGAAGCGTTATGAGGAACACACTGAGGTGGTTTGGCCATGTGGAGAGGATGGAGGGTGAAAGACTGACAAAGAGAGTGTATGTGAGTGAGGTGGAGGGGGGAAGAGGGAGGGGGAGGCCGAGGATGAGATGGAGGGATGGGGTGGAGAGGTATATGAGAGAGGGGGGGTGTGAGTTGGGAGTAGGGCAGTGAAATGGTGGGGGACAGGGCGACTTGGAGGCGATTTGTTTGTGGCCACCCCAAACGGGATTGAGGCGTCTGGCAATAGATAGATAGATAGAACTTAATCATCTTGTTTATATACTTGTCCGGACATGGTTCTACTACCTTCCTCCTTTTTATTCCCTCCTGGTTATGTACCACTTTCGTACCTGCAATCCTATTACTTTGTAAAAAAATGTGTTCTCCTCCTCCTCTGATCTTCCCTCATTTTTTGTTTTTGCTTCCTCTCTCTTCTCTTTCAGTAATTCCAGTTCCTCTTGTGTTAGGCATCTTTTTATCCATACATTTTTGAACTCCAATTTTTCCATAAGATTCTTTGGATTTTTTAGTATCTCCTCCACGGTGTTTACACTCTGGGAAGCTACCTTTAGAGGTCTAGACTTGCTTTTCTCGTATTTCCCTAACCGTTTGTGTTCCTCTATGTCTTTACTACAGATTTCCTCTGATACTTCTTTCAATAGACTCATTACATTTGCCATCTCCTTTTTGTCTCTTGAGATCTTGTTTTTTTACTTCTTCCTCTTCTGTACCAGTGATTATTATAGATTTGTTGATGTCAACTGAATCTCTGACTAACTTTGGATTGTTTGGATTATTCTTTTCACTTCCTTTTTAATGCTTTTTTCTTCCACCCTTGTTTCTAAGTCTTTCTTTACTTTCACCATATCAGCATAAATGGTTTCCTCATCATTTTTGTAACTTTGCACAGCTTCATTCACCTGTGTTATCTTCTCCTCAGTATCACTGCTTTGGTCTATCAGACTGCTTACTTGCCTAAGTGTCTCTGTATCATTTTTGAACTCTTCCATAATACTCTCGTGGTTGACTACTGTACTTGCCATTTCACCCATTTTCCTCCTAAGTGTACTCAATTCCACTGTTAAGTTCACATATGGTTGTGTCTTTCTTGTTGACCTCCCTTCCTAGTTTTTCTATTTCTTTCTTTTGCAAGTGCATCTGCTTCTTTATTTCATCATTTTCATTCTGGAAAGCCAACTCTAGTCTGTGTACACGCTCTACCAGTTTATTGTGAGTCTCCATTTCAACCAATTCTTGGTAGAAATCATCATCTTTCTTTCTACCTTTATCCCTTTTCTTTTCCAAATTTTCTGTGTGTGTGTGTGTGTGTGTGATTTTGCCCACACAAAAGAGCTGTAATTCATGATAAATCTTTTATTGCCACAGCCACCATGGAAGTGTGGGTGGACATTTGATTGTGACTAATTATTTTCCTCCTATATTGTAGGTTGGTGAGGTATTGCCGGCGCTTAAGTCTGCAGAGTCTGCAGTGTCACTGTGTCCAAACTGGTGGATAGGTTTGCAGACACTGGGACGGGCTCAGCTTGGCCTGGGGGAGGTTAGACAGGCAGTGAAAACCTTCTCTCGTGCTGTTCACATCAGACCTGATGAACAGGAACTGTGGCGGGAAGACCTTGAGGTGAGAAATACAGTAGAATGTTGATTGTAATTGAATCTGCCCTAAGTGATCAATTTAATGTGACACCACATTCACAGAACTTTCATCAATTTAAAATTAATCTCTCAGTTTATGTGAGTCACATCAGGTGCATGTTATTAACAAAACTTTTATTTTATATGCTCCTGCCACTAACAAGCACTAAATATTAGGGCATCCAGCTAGCTTCCTCCACTACCTCACCTGCCCTGCTCTGCCTGGCCTGGCATTGAATAATTGGTTTTTGAAGACGTGATTTCATTCTGGTTACTGTCACAATGTGCATCAGCCTTCACAACCCAGGATGTCTAAGGGGCTTGGTAATGAATTTTTAAGTGCCACAAAGGCTCATTCACACACATTGAGAGAGAGAGAACTGTGGATGTGGAACTGTCTGAATTGGTCTTAAAGTCTTCTTAGGATGGCTAAATAAATTTGAGTAAATGTTTATCTTTAGTAGAGAGTAAGGTCACCCCAGAATTATAAATGATAAATTAATAAAGGTATTGAGAGGTAAGCTAAAGTAATACGGATACTGAAAGGCAAGCTGTGTGTATGTGTGTGTGTGTGTGTGTGTGTGTATGTGTGTGTGTGTGTGTGTGCATACATGCATGCATGTGTGGATGTATTTACCTAGTTGTGATACACAGGAAATAAGCTACGCATGTGGGGTCCCGTCTCTTTTTCTCATTAAATCAGATTATGTTTTTAGCTCATTTAAGTTTTTAGACTGGATGATCTATTTGTCCATGCTGTTCCACAGGTCTGTGCATCTGTATGGAAAGCAATAATTCTTGATATCCTTCAAACAACTTGGCTTTTTCAGTTTCATTCCATGTCCTCTTGTTACTCTCGCGTCCCATTCAAAAAGATCATTTTTATCAATTTTATCTAGTCCCATCATGGCCCTGAATACTGCAATCATGTCGCCCGGGAGGCCCGGGTTCGTTTCCCGGCTGATGCACCAACCCCCTGGGGGTAGGGGGGTTTTCAAGAATACTCCCCCAGTATCCCTGCTTGTTGTAAAAGGTGACTAAAAGGGTTGGCGGAGGGATTGTGCCCCTCCCTGGAAAACAACTAACTAAAAAAACAAACAAGAAGCCTCGGACAAGGACTGACCAAACGATGACGACCCAGGACCAGACAAAGGACTTGGTAATGGGTACATGGAACGTAAGAAGAGCGAATGATGAGGTGAAAGAGAGAGAGATTGTCCAGGTGCTTGAGGGTGCGAAAGTGGATGTATGTGGAATAACTGAAACAAAATGGTGAGGAGAAAGTGTGAGAGAATGGGAGTATGGATGGGGTATATGTGCAGGAGTAGGTGAGAATGAGAGGGCAAAGGAAGGAGTATGTATAATTGTGAGTAAACGATGGAAGAAGAGCATAAGACAGTATGGATCAGTTGGGTCAAGGATTATGTGGGTAAAGTTGAAAGTTGGAATACAAATCTGGGCGATTGTGTGTGTGTGTATGCGCCAACGCAAGATCGTGCTAGAAGAGTGAGAGAAGAGTTCTGGACAAATGTAGAAGTGTGCATGGAAAAGTTTGGAAGGAATGAGAGAGTGTTTTTGATCGGTGATATGAATGGTAAAGTTGGGAATGTGAAGGTGGATGGAATGGTTGATGAGTGGGGTGTGCCTGCGGAGATAGATGAGAATGGGAGTGCGTTAGTGGACATTTGTGCTGGGAGGGGGTTGGTGATAGCCAATACCCTCTTCCGGCATAAAATGATCCACAGGTATACATGGCGAGTGATGAGAAGGGTGGGTGGTGAACTGAATGAAAGAAAGGCAATGATTGATTATGTGTGTGTGGATGAAAGGATGCGAAGATGTGTAATGGATGCAAGAGCTGATAGAGGTTGGGGGAGTGGACTTTCTGACCACTACTTGGTGATGGCCAGAATTAGAATTCAAGTAAGATGGAGGAATAGAAGAAGGGAAAGATGAGAGGAAGGAGTAGTTGCAAGGAGAGTGGAAAGGTTACAAGAGGATGAGAAAAAGGCAGAGTATAAGAGAGAAGTGGAGGAACGATTGGCCAAATATGAATTGGAGCAGATGGGAGATGTGGAAGGTGTGTGTAGGATATTTACAGAAGAAATATGTGCAGCATGTGATGTGGTGTGTGGAAGACAGAGGGGAGTGCAAGGAACAGCGTGGTGGACTGAAGAGATGAGACAGGAAATGGCACAAAAGAAGAAAGCATACAATGAATGGATGAGAAATAGGGGCGTGGAAGAAGTTGAGAGGCGGAAGAGAGAGTTATATGTAGAAAGAAAGAGAGAGGTGAAAAGATTAGTATGAGAGAGTAAGAAGAGAGTGGATGAGGAATTTGGAAGGAATTTGAGTGTAAAGTGGAGGAACTGTAAGAAAATATTCTGGAAAGAGGTGAAAAGAGTAAGACAGGGTGGAAATGAAGTTAGCAGGGGAGTGAAAGATAAAAATGGTAGATTACTAGTGGAGAAGGGAGAAAAAGTGAGCAGATGGAGAGAACACTCTAAGAAATTGTTGAACATGCGAGTATAAGTGGCTGGGGAATGGCTGGGAGAAGGAGGGAGGTGAGAAGACAGGAAGAAATCAGTAGGATAGAAGTTGTGGAAGCAATGAAGAAAGTTAAATCAGGGAAAGCCCCAGGAATTGATGGAGTGTGTGGTGAAATGCTGAAACATGGGGGAGAGATAGTAGTAGAATGGATGTGGAAGATGTGCAGATTGGCCTGGGAGGAAGGTAGAGTCCTGGAGGATTGGAAGTCAGGTATAATTATTCCCTTGTACAAAGGAAAAGGGGAAAAAGAAGTGTGTGGTAATCATAGGGGCATTTGTCTTCTTAGTATAATAGGAAAAGTGTGTGGTAGGATACTTATTGACAGAGTTAGAGAAAGAACAGAGAAATTAGTTGGAGAAGAACAGGGAGGCTTTAGGAAGGGAAGAGGTTGTATAGATCAGATATTCATTCTTAGATCTTTAGTGGAAAAGTTTCTAGAGAAGGGAAAGAAGTTGTATGCGGATTCATGGATTTGGAGAAAGCATATGACGGGGTGGATAGACAAGGATTGTGGAAAGTATTAAGAATATATGGAGTAGATGGAAAGGTGTTGAATGCTGTTAAGAGTATGTACGATGGTGCGAAGGCTGCAGTGCGTGTGGATGGTGGCGTGGATGGTGAACTAAGTGAATTTTTCTCTTTGAAAGTTGGGTTGAAACAGAGATGTGTCATGTCTCCATGGTTGTTCAATCTGTACATGGATGGGGTAATAAAAGAGGTACAAGGTAGGGTAGTGGATGTTGGAGTGGCCCTGGTGAGAGAGGATAGTGTTTGGAAACTCCCTGTACTGTTGTTTGCAGATGATACTGTGTTGTTGAGTGAAGACGAAGGGGAGCTGCAAGGCTTGGTGGATGAGTTTGGGAGAGTGTGTAAGAAACGGAATCTAAAGGTGAATGTAGGGAAGAGTAAAGTGATGGTCTTTGAGAGAGGTGAAGTCAGTGAATGTACAGCGAGGTTGGATGGTGACGAACTGGAAAATGTGAGTATGTTTAAGTACTTGGGTGGTGTGATGAGTAAGGATGGAGGTTTGGAGGGTGAAGTGCTTTAAAGGGTACAGCAGGGAAGAAAGGTTGCTGGTTCTTTGAAAGCAGTGATAAGAAACAGGGAAGTGAGCTAGGGCTACGGTGCGAGTGGATGGAGAGCTGAGTGAGTTCTTTGATCTCAATGTGGGACTGAAACAGGGGTGTGTAATGTCTCCATGGCTGTTTAATATATATATGGATGGGGTCGTAAAGGAGGTACAAGGTAGGGCAGTGGATGTCGGGGTGGCCCTAATGAATGAGGGTGAGATTTGGAAGCTTCCGGTGTTGCTGTTTGCTGATGATACAGTATTGTTGAGTGAAGATGAATGGGAGTTGCAAGGTTTGGTGAATGAATTTGGGACAGTGTGTAGGAGGAGGAAGCTGAAAGTTAATGTAAACAAAAGTAAAGTTATGGTGTTTAAGAGGAATGAAGTCACAGAGTGTGCAGTGAGGTTGGATGGTGTGGATATGGAGAATGTGAGTGCATTCAAGTACTTGGGTAGTGTGATGAGTAAGGATGGAACTTTGGGGGATGAAGTACGTGAAAGGGTACAGCAGGGAAGGAAGGTTGTTGGCACACTGAAAGCAGTGATGAGAAATAGGGAGGTGAGTATGGAAGTTAAGAAGTCACTGCATGATGATATTGTGATCCCTACCCTGACGTATGGAAGCGAGGCGTGGACCTTGCAAGAGGGGAACAAGTCAAGAGTGAGAGCAGTGGAAATGAGTTACTTGAGAGGAGCATGTGGAGTGTCATGGAGGGACAGGTTGACGAATGAAGAAGTGAAGGAACGTTGTGGGGTAGATGTGGATGTGGTTGAAAAGATTAGGAGAAATACACTGAGGTGGTTTGGACATGTGGAGAGGATGGAGAATGAAAGACTGACTAAGAGGGTGTATGTAGGTGAGGTGGAGGGAGGGAGAGGGAGGGGTAGACCGAGGATGAGGTGGAGGGATGGAGTTGAGAGGTATATGAGGGAGGGGGGGGTGAGTTGGGGGGAGGGGAGTCAAATGGTGGGTGACAGAGTGACTTGGAGGCGTTTTGTCTGCGGCCACCCTCTGCGGGATTAGGGCGTCGGGCTATAGATAGATAGATAGATAGAGCATGGAAGTGAAAAAGTTACTACATGACAGTATTGTGATACCAACTCTAACATATGGAAGTGAAGCTTGGACGTTGTTGGAAGGACACAAGTGAAGGGTGAGAGCAGTGGAAATGAGTTACTTAAGAGGAGCCTGTGGAGTCACATGGAGAGACAGGCTGATGAATGAGGATATAAAGGAGCGTTGTGGTGTGGATGTGGATGTGATAGGAAGCGTTATGAGGAACACTCTGATGTGGTTTGGCCATGTGGAGAGGATGGAGGGTGAAAGACTGACGAAGAGAGTGTATGTGAGTGAGGTGGAGGGGGGAAGAGGGAGGGGGAGGCCGAGGATGAGATGGAGGGATGGGGTGGAGAGGTATATGAGAGAGGGGGGTGTGAGTTGGGAGCAGGGCAGTGAAATGGCGGGGGACAGGGTGACTTGGAGGCGATTTGATTGTGGCCACCCCAAACGGGATTGAGGCGTCTGGCAATAGATAGATAGATAGATGTCGCCCCTCTCTCTCCTTTCTTCTAGGGAAGGTAGGTCCAGCTTTTCCAGCCTCTCTCCGTAAGACAGATCTGCTAGGCTGGGGACCATCTTGGTTGCTGTTCTTTGTATTCTTTCGATCTTATTTATATCTTTCTTCTTGTGTGGGGACCACACTACTGCTGCATATTCCAACCTGGGATGGATCATGGCCACCATTAATTTTTTCACCATTTCCTTATCCACGTAATGGAATGCCACTTGTATGTTAGTCAAGAGATTGTACGTCTATCTAACTGACTTATTAATGTGTTTTTCTGGTGACAAACTCTCCTGGACCAGCACTCCCAAATCTTTCTCTTCTCTCACTTTTTTGATTGGTTCATTACCCATCATGTAATTCAGTGATGCCCTCTTGGCACTCATACCCATTTCCATTATTTTACACTTTCTTGCATTAAATTTCATTTCCCACATCTGACTCCAATTTTGGATCCTATTCACGTCTTCCTGCAGCATTTTACAGCCTTCCTCAACTTCTACTTTCCTCAAGATCTTTGCATCATCAGCAAACAGACTTGCATAACTGTTCATTCCATCTACCATATCATTTACGTAAATCAGGAACATTACTGCCGCTAACACAGAGCCCTGTGGAACTACACTTGTTACTTCCCTCCATTCAGACATCTTGTCCTTTATTACTGTCCACATTTGTCTGTCTCTCAAGAAGTCTTTCATCCACTCCAGGACGTTTCCCTTCAGTCCTCCCTATGTGTTCCAATTTCCACATTAGTCGTTTGTGGGGTACCTTATCAAAGGCTTTCTCTAAATCTAGATACACACAATCCACCCAGTTGTCTCTCTCCTGTAGCACGTCAATCGCTCTGGAGTAAAAGCTCAACAAGTTGGAAACACATGACCTTCCACTTCTGAATCCAAATTGGTTCTCAGCCAATATGGTCATCTCCTCCAGATATTTCATCCATCTGTCTTTCAGAATTCTCTCGCACAATTTGCAACTATGCTGCTCAGGGAAACTGATTTGTAATTCAGGGGTTCTTCCTTGTTTCCTCCCATATAAATTGGTACCACATTGGCCCCCTTCCATTCCCGAGGCACTTTCCCTTCTTCCAGAGGACACACAATTAAATATTGAATCTTATCTGCCAGGTGTTCTCTGCATTCTGTCAGTACCCAGGTAGAGATTCCATCCGGTCCTGAGGCTTTCCTTACATCTTGAGTTTCCAGTAATTTGTACACTTTGTGCACTTCTACTTTTATGTCTTTTATCACTGCATTTCTAGTCACACCCTCCCCCTTCACAAAATCCCTTTTTTTAGTGACAACCTATTGGAAACATTTGTTCATTATTTCAGCTTGCATTGCCACATCATTTGTAGACCTCTCCTTCTACCTTTAGTTTGGTGATTCCTTCCTTTTGTTTCAATTTGCCATTAACAAATCTATAAAACAATTTGGATTCTTCCTTACATTTGTCAATTATACCTTTTTCAAAGTTCCTTTCTTCCTCTCTGCATATTCTTTTATATTCATTTCTAGTTCTTTTATATTCTTCTTTTGATTTATTATTACCTCTCTTTCTCCATTTGTTCCATGCCATGTCCCTCTCTTTTTTTGCTATCATGCACCTCTTAAACCAATCCTTCTTCCTGTTTTCTTTCCCACTTACTCTTGGAACATATTTCTACATTCCCAAATTACAGAGGTCTAGAAAGATATCCTACATCCTCTGTGTCTCTCTTGTTTCTCTGTATTTTCTCCAATCAGCATTTTTGGAAAATTTCCTCAATCCTGTAAAGTTTGCTTTTCCATAGTTGTATCTTCCCTGCCTATAAAGCTCATCTTTTTGCACCACGTTCCCTTTTATCATCTGGAACTCAGTGACCACATGATCAGGTTTTCCTATAGGACTCTGATATTTTAAATTTTCAACTACATCGGGTTATTTAGTTAGTAGTAAATCTAATTTTGCTGGCTTGTCATCTCCTCTAAATCTAGTCTCTTCTTTGACCCATGGGGTCATAACATTATTCACTGCAATATTTAACAATATAGAGCCCCAGGAATCTTCATTGCTTCCTGAATCCCATTCCTCCCAGTTCACCTCTTTACAGTTATAATCCTCCATCATGATTATGATTTTGCTTTTCTCAGTCACATTCTTTAGATAGCTACCCATGTCTGATAACATCTCCTGGTATTCATTGTCCATCCATGCCCTTGTCTTATGGGGAACTTATACCACTGCAATGTCTCTCATGCCATTCTCTCCGGTTTTTAGTTTCATATTTATCGCTTCAGCCTTACCCTCTCCCAGTTCCACATTTTCCACACTGATGTTATTCTTCACTACTATCATCACTCCTCCTCCCTTTTTTTCTTTTCTGTCTCTTCTCCACAGTTTGTATTTGCCATCTCCCATATGGATGTCAGTATCCTCTGTTAACTTGGTCTCTATAAAGCACATATTATCTGGTTCATGTACCCTCAAGTAATTGTTGATTTCTAACCTTACCAATATTAAACTATCAACATTAGTATATGCTACTTTCCACCTTTTTTTCCTGTTCTTTATTCCTTCTTCTCTCTCTCTTTTCAACGGTACCACTCGCTCAATTTCTGATCCATAACTCTCCAATAGAACACTGTCTTCTCTTCCTCCGTTCTCTGTTCGTTTTTTGCCTTTGCTTCCTTTAATAGCTCCTTTATCTTAGCTCTTTCTTCCTCATTTGTGTCTCTCCATATCCAAACATTCTTGAGCTCTTCCTTTTCTGATAATTTCCAAGTTCTGTTGATAATTTCATTTACCACTGCCTGAGACTTAAACTTTAAGCGGCCTCACCCATCCTTCCTCGTATTTTCCTAGCTCAACACTTCTTCAGTCTCTTCTTGAGCTTGATTGTTATCCACCATAACTACCGATACTATCTCTTTTGCTTTATTCAGTTCTTCTCTTTCTCTTCTTACCTTTTTGTCATCCATTTTTCTTTTGGTCTTGAAATTATTACACATTTTTTCTTGTCTGCTACATCCCTGACTAAAGATTCTCTACTTCTTAGTACCCTAACCACTTCCTTTTCCCGGCTGTCTTGTTCTATGATCTCCTTCAAATTAATATTTCCTTCCTCCTTGATTTTCTTCCAGCCTTTGTGCTGCTCCTTGATTTCCTTAATATGTTCATCATGCATCCTTGACTTTGATTCATGCTCTTCCAGTTTACTTTTCATCCTGTCCATTTTTTCTTCCAACCTCTTATTTTCCCTCTTGAGTTGTTTTATTTCTCTTGAGGCAGATTCATTACTCAGTTTTAATTCCATAACATGCCTTTCTTGTTCAGCACTGCGTGTACAGATGTTATCCTACTTGTTCTGGAGTATCTTAATCTCTATCCTGTTCTGAGGTCTGATCTTGTAGCTCTCTAATTATTGACCATACCGTCTTAAATTCCTGGACATTCCCTTTGCCATTTTCTCCACTCTTGCAACTCTTGTTTGATTCACTTTAACACTTCCTTCACCCTTATCCTTGTTGGTTAAGCCCTCAGACTTCCCCCTATCAGGTGTAAACAAAGAGCTGCCTCGCTCCGCCATGATGCAACCTACGAAAACTTTACATTTTCACTGTATTTTGTACTCTTGTTGGACCAAAATCTGCACTTTTTTCACCACTATCATATGGGACCATTATTCACGTGTTCATCACATAATCACAATAGGCTGGGTTCCTTTTTGCCACTGGTTCGACGATTAATTCCCCACGATCCACTAAGAGCTCCGTCTCCGTCAGCAAGCTGTGTGTGTGTGGGTGTGGGAGATACGTGATTTGGTACGTTTTGTCATGTGTGTGATGTAGCGGGGTTCACTTTGGTGTTGGTTAGGTGTTGTGTAATATGCTATGATGTGTAGTGTGTTATGGAGTTGGTGTGCTATGTGTGATGTGCTTTGATGTGTAGTGTGTTTTGGAGTTGGTGTCTTGTGTGTGTGATGTGCTTTGATGTGAAGTGTGTTTTGGAGTTGGTGTGTTGTGTGTGATTTGCTGTGCAAGGTATGTATGGTGTGCTGTGTTTTGTTTAGTATTATATGCTGTGTTGTATGGTATAGACAATACTGTAGTATGGTAGTCGCTGTTTGCTGTGTATTGTATGGTAAAGTGTAATGTGGTGGCATGCTATTGATGTCATGGAAGGGGAAGGTTCTCATATGGTGTTCAGATTTCACACCATCTGTATGTGTTACGTGAAAGACAGTTTTGAGCTTGAATGTAAACACTGGGCATTCCAAAACATTTGAGGCATCTAGCGGCAGAGTGACGTATGTGTCAGGGGTTACTTTCAAGTAATTAAAGCTTAAATTTGAAGAATGTGGACATAAAAGGTATAAAGAAAAAACTAATGTTGTTTTATATCAATGTAATGCTCTCCAAAAATGCAATTTAATGAATCCATTGTTTAGAAAAAATAACAAACCAAAACCAAAACCAAACACACAAACGCACACCCCCTCATTGGGGGTCATACACAAAATATTAACCTGGGTTATAATTATGTGATCCAAATGAAAATAAACATAAAAATTAATAAATTGTGAAAGTTTTATATTAATAATCCAATTTTTTTATTTTTGATTAATTTTTATATGGTAAATTTTTAATTAAATTTATTTTCCTGGATTATTGAATGTTTCCTTAATGTTCTCTTCACCAGTCTTAGTAAAACAAGCATCTTTACATTGGCAAGGCTGTCCTATGGATTGAGCAGCAACCTGTTGCTTTGTAGAGTGGCTGATATAGGCCTCACCACTGTCTCTTTTCTTCTTTCTCATGTGTTGAGACCACATTTCTGGCCGTCTCTGCCATTTCATTGGTGAACTGGAACTATCTATATTACTCTCTGAGTCGGAGGATGTCATAATGCCCAAAAAAAACATAGAAAAGCACTCAAAATGGGCAGAGGACTGTGCAGCCCATCAACCACGTGCGAGGTTTAGGGGGACACTGGTGGGTGAGGCTGGGGGCCAGTACTGAGATATGGCCTCCCAATGGCTAGCCAGTCGTGGCGCTTACCTCCTTCTGTCATGTGGAAGCAGACTTCCTCTATGGGTTTTCAAGGCCTAAAACACGCGACACTTGCCCATCTGCCAGCCAGTCATAAGGGTCCTTTTTGTATGTACAGGGAGGATCTTGAAGGCTCCACCTACATATTGGCGGGAATAACTCACCATTGGCCATTTTTGACGCATACGTCACTCTGCCGCTAGATGCCTCATTTTCAGTCTTACGATAAGGCGCATCCTGTGTCACTGCACGTTTTAGTCTAAACCAGTTTAAAATTGCTATATGTTGCTCTAGTTGGCTGCTTCGGCATTCGGCCTCGTCCGCTTGATTCCATCTCTTTGCTCAATCCACCTTCTATAGAAATCTGCTGCTTGCTTGAAACATGCATGACTTTATCTTCGATTGTTTCCAGACTGAAGTAATTAAAGCTGTTAAGCATTCAGTATTCTTTCTCAGTATTGCATTTGATAATGGTCAGCAACTCCACAGAGTATTATTTTACAATCATAGTGTAGGAAGTGATGCTTCTTTCTAGACTGGGATTCATACAGGCACAGCAGTTCAGAATACCACCTGAACCATAAGAAGCTGCAAGACATACAGTCTTACCACATCAAAAAGCTGGGGGCTGGCTGGGGAAGGATTGCAACTTTTTTGAATGACTGTACATACAGTAGTGTATAGGTAGGGAGTTTTTTTGGTTTTCATTTTTTTTTTTTTTTTTTTTTTTTATGGTTTTTGTGGTGATGAAAATTATTTTGGATAATCATATGTATGTTTTCATGTCAAAATATGGCAGAATGACTGGAAAATACTGCCAAAATAAGGAGGGATACTATACATGCAGTTGTGTTTAGGTAGGTGTTTTTTGGTTTTCAGTGGTTTTTCTTCATGGTTTTCTTGGTGTTTAGCATTACTTTGGATATTCCTATGTGTGTTTTGATGTCTAAACATGCCTGAATGACTGGAAAACACTGCCTAATTAAGCAAGGTTACTGTACAAATAAGTTAAGTGTAGGTTGGAGGTTTGGTATTGGTAGGGTCTGGGTATGATGGGGGAATAGTGTTCTTTATCTGGATGTTGCCACTACCCGGACATGCCTTTGGTTCTATTATGTCTGGATAAATAAGGGCTTACTGTATACTCATTTATGTCTATTTTCTCTTTTCCTGTGATGCATTTATATTGCAATAATCATGACTCCTCGTTTCCTTCTGTCTTATATGTTGGTAAGTTTTATTTTTCTAGTCTCTCTTCATAACTTAGATCCCATAATCTTGGTGGCCCATCTTATGGCGGCCCTTTGTACCTTTTCTTTTTCTTTTATTTTTCCAGACTACTGATACTTACTCCACGGTTGGTCTGATGAATGATATGATTATCTTTCTCAGCATGCTTTAATTTATGTGTGTGAATGGTACTGTCTTATTAGCAAGCAGTGTGTACGACTTTCTCATTGATGTGGTCAGCCAGAGGTACTTTGTTATTGATAATCACCCTTTTCTGATACGTGTAGGGTTGAACTTTCTAGCGTATAATCCCTGTCTGGTCATTTTTCACTTTTACCAAACTTGATTACATGGCATTTGTCCACCGGAGAAGTGAAGTCAGTGAATGTACAGTAAGGTTGGATGAGGAGAATGTGGAAAATGTGAGTGCATTTAAGTACTTGGGTAGTGTGATGAATAAGGATGGAAATTTATAGTGTGAAGTGCTTGAAAGGGTGCAACAAGGAAGAAAGGTTGCTGATTCCTTGAAATCAGGGATAAGACACAGGGAAGTAAGCATGGAAGTGAAAAAGATACTATATGACAGTATTGTGATACCAACTCTAACATATGGAAGTGAAGCTTGGACCTTGTTGGAGGGACAGAAGTCAAGAGTGAGAGCAGTGGAAAGAGTTATTTGAGAGGAACATGTGGAGTCACTTGGAGAGACAGACTGACAAGTGAGGAACTGAAGGAGCGTTGTGGTGTGGATGTGGATGTGATAGGAAGCATTAGGAGAAACACATTGGGGTGGTTTGTCCGTGTGGAGAGGATGGAGAGTGAGAAACTGATGAGGAGAGTGTATGTGAGTGAGGTGGAGGGGGGGAGAGGGAGAGGGAGATCAAGGATGAGATGGAGGGATGGGGTGGAGAGGTATATGAGAGAGGGGGGTGTGAGCTGGGAGCAGGGCAATGAAATGGTGGGGAAAAGGGCGACATGAAGGCTATTTGTTTGTGGCTACCCCGTACGGGATTAAGGCGTCTGGCAATAGATAGATAGATAAAAATTCCATTTGCCATCTACTGCTCCATTCTTGAAGCTCATTTAATTCTTCTTGTAGCTCTTTGCAAGAATCTGTGTTTGTAATTCTCCCTTGTATTTTTGCATCATCAGCAAACATATTTAGATAGCTACCATTTCCAATATTGCTGTCAGTGTCATGTATACTGTATATCATCATCATCATCATCATCATCATCATCATCATCATGCAGACCTTCTTTCCCATCCTAGGGCAGGGAGTAGTAACGTCCATACAGCCCAAGTTTGCCCAGTTCAATGGGCCACACTTTCATTCACTCATCTTTGAAGCTTCTGGAATTCTGGCTCTATCTGATACGCCAAAAACTTTCACCACATTCTGTAGCTTCACATAAACGTATCCGACAGAGTCAATACGAACACTGTCACGTTAAAAAGGAGTGCCAAATCCTTGATCATTCACTTTTTCTCACAACATTCATCAAGCCAGCTTGATCTCTTGTCAGTCCCCTTGCCTCACCGATGTACATACCTCTCTTTCTCACACACTCTTCCACTATATCCCTCCACCTTCTCCTTGGCCTACTTCACCTCCTCTCTCCTTCAAATTTGCTCAGATATACCTTTTTCAGCACTCTGTTGTTATCCATTCTCTCCACATGACCATACCATCTCAGTACTCTTTCTTCGATTCTGGTGTCCACAGACTTTCTCACTCCACATCTTTCATGAATCACAGTACAGTAACCTCTCAAATAATGCAAGGGTTAGGTTCCTGGATAGGTCACATTAGTTAAAAACGCATTATTTAACCCGTTAACCGCGGGCCGTCACTTTCGTGACGCTTGAGAGCAAGGGATCATACCGCGGAGCGTAACTTTTGTGATTCTGTGTTATTTTGAATTCGCCTGGGCTTTCAAGTGGTGGCTTGTATCATCTATCAGTACTACCAATGTCCAACACTAGCCAGCACTCCTAATCTCATCTGTACACCCATCCATTGTTGACAGTTTAGCCATTTCTCCCCATTCTTGACTCCCCTCCCTACCTCCCCTCCATTACCCTCTCCTCTCGCCTGCCCGGCCATGCTACGGTAAGTAAATCTTCCCTGGAATTTTCCACTGATTTCATCCATTGAAATAAGCCCTATGCCCTATTCTTATACCAAATAATATATACAAGAAAGAAATAAGGTAAGTGACAGTGCCATACACCTGGAATTGGCTAATTATCACTTGACAACACCTCACGTGGACTCGTTCACTAATTTTCGCCGTTTATTTCCCCTTGAAATATGCCGTATAATCTATTCTCGTAATAAAAATATATATAAGAAAGGAAGGGAGAAGCCTAAGTGATATTTACATTCACCTGGAACTACCTAATTTATTATGTATTGTCTAGATTTCCTGCCAATTATTTCATAGTGTATTTATTGGCAGCATTGCATTCCCCCTAGGCAGGCCACCACACTGTATTCAGTTTACTGTTGTCTTTCAAGGTGAAAGCACATCGGATTCACGCCTGTCCAATTCCGCTGCTTTTTAGCCCCATACAAAGGGCCTTGTGACCTCTACCCCCTACTAAATCTCGTGTGGAAAGAGGTAAAGGGCTAAGTGACTGCTGTGGAACGTCTATCTATATATCTATCTATAGCCTGACGCCCTAATCCCGCAAAGGGTGGCCACAGACAAAACGCCTCCAAGTTGCTCTGTCACCCACCATTTAACCTGCCCCATCCCGATGTTTTCTGGGCAGTGGTACGCCTCAGTCCCGAAATTTTTGGACCTTTTTTTTTTTTTGGCTCAAACATCCGCTTTTGGTGAGAAACATCGAAAATTCATAAAGAAATCGCTCACCTGAGGTTTAAAATACTCGAATTAGGTACAAGTACTTTCTTACCTGACTGGGTTTTCTGACAGGCTGGCACCAAAGAAAACGAGTTCTGTGGGAGGGTAACTATTTTATCCACTCATAAACAGTATTTATTTATTTACTTGGTACGAATTTATATGTAGTACAAGAGTATATTGGTTTTCAAACAGTAATATAGGCATTATAAGCATTGTTTCACTCACTAACTCATCACCATTCATGACCTTTTTTTTCCCACATTACCTGATCATCATTTCTGACTGTTTCTTCCTCTAGTGCTATGTAAACTTTGTCCTCCACATTGTCATTGATTGGGGAATCACTCTGGCCCTGAATGTCTTTATTGGCCAGGTCACTGGTAACAGGTGAATTGCCAAGACAATGGCGTGCAGGGGGGGGGGAGGTTATGCGGTGTAAGGCATTGTCCCTGCTTGGCATCTTGTAGAGGAATAGAGGAAGGTGTCCCATGTATACGTGCCAAAAATCACTCGCGAAATTACTCGCGAAAATTGAAAATTGTGCAAATTAGGGACCTTGCAATGTTGCTGCGTTAATTCACGTCGCCGGGACATGAGTGCATATCATGTGCGGACGTTAATTCACGTCGCCGGGACGGCGCGGGTTAACTACCCTCCTCCCAACTCACCCCCCCCTCCCTCATATACCTCTCAACTCCATCCCTCCACCTCATCCTCGGTCTACCCCTCCCTCACCCTCCATCCACCTCGCCTACATACACCCTCTTAGTCAGTCTTTCATTCTCCATTCTCTTAACATGTCCAAACCACCTCAGTGTATTTCTCCTAATCTTCTCAACCACATCCACATCCACTCCACAACGTTCCTTCACTTTTTCATTCGTCAACCTGTCCCACTACGTCACTCCACATGCTCCTCTCAAGTAACTCATTTCCACTGCTCTCACTCTTGACTTGTTCCCCTTTTGCAAGGTCCATGCCTCGCTTCCATATGTCAGGGTAGGGATCACAATACTATCATGCAGTGACTTCTTAACTCCCATACTCACCTCCCTGTTTCTCATCACTGCTTTCAGTGTACCAACAACCTTCCTTCCCTGCTGTACCCTTTCACGCACTTCATCCCGCAAAGTTCCATCCCTACTCATCACACTACCCAAGTACTTGAAAGCATTCACATTCTCCATATCCTCACCATCCAACCTCACTGCACACTCTGTGACTTCATTCCTCTCAAACACCATAACTTTACTTTTGTTTACATTAACTTTCAGATTCCTCCTTCTACACACTGTCCCAAATTCATTCACCAAACCTTGCAACTCCCATTCATCTTCACCCAACAATACTGTATCATCAGCAAACAGCAACACCGGAAGCTTCCAAATCTCACCCTCTTTCATTAGAGCCACCCACACATCCACTGCCCTACCTTGCACCTCCTTTACAACCCCATCCATGTATATATTAAACAGGCATGGAGACATCACACAACCCTGTTTCAGTCCCACATTGAGATCAAAGAACTCACTCAGCTCACCATCCACTCGCATCGTAGCCCTAGCTCCCTCGTACATACTCTTCACAGCACTCAACAATTTCCCCTCCACTCCATATATTCTTAATACCTTCCACATACCTTGCCTATCTATTCTGTCATAAGCTTTCTCCAAGTCCATGAAGGCAGCATACACTTTCCTTCCCTTCTCTAGATACTTCTCCTCGAAACATCATAGAACAAATATTTGATCTACACACCCTTTTCCCTTCCTAAATCCCCCTTATTCTTCTCCAACTAGCTCCTCTGTCATATTCCTAACCCTATCAATGAATATTCTACCATATATTTTACCAGTCACACTAAGAAGGCAAATACCCCTGTGGTTACCACATACTTCTCTCTCCCCTTTTCCTTTGTATAAAGGAACAATTATACCTAATTTCCAGTCCTCTGGAACCCTTCCCTCTTCCCAAGCCAATCTACACAACTTCCATATCCACTCCACAACAATCTCACCCCAATACCTCAGCATTTCACCACACACTCCATCAATTCCTGGGGCCTTTCCCAACTTAATCTTCTTCATCGCTTCCACTACTTCCGCCCTACTGATCTCTTCCTCCCTCCTCTCATCTCTTCTTCTCCCAGCCACTCCCCAACCACTTATACTCGCACTGCTTTCACCCTGTACATTCAGCAAATCCTCAAAGTGCTCCTTCCATCTCTTCAA
Organism: Coenobita brevimanus; assembly: GCF_032717465.1. NCBI lineage: Eukaryota > Metazoa > Arthropoda > Malacostraca > Decapoda > Coenobitidae > Coenobita > Coenobita brevimanus. Next base: position 6,713,979 of record NC_137052.1, on the reverse strand, counting down.
TTTCTCTCTCTTCTCCACCAACAATCTATTATTCCTATCTTTCACTCCCCTACTATTTCCCCCTTCACACTGCCATACTTTCTTTCAATCAATCAATCAATCATTTCCTGTGGCACCCTCGGGGATGCATAGGGCCTCGATGAACTCACACCACCACATCCTATCTTGTGCTAACTCCTCAAGATCTCCCCAACACTCATCTCCAGCTTCCCGTCTCATTGTCCTCACCCACGTCTCTTTTGGCCTTCCTCTACCTCTCCTACCAAGTGCCACCCACCCTGGTGTACCTCGTACTATTCCCTGTCTCCTATACACGTCCTAGCCACTTCCATCGTGAGAACCTAACATATTCATCGACCGGCTGCACTCCCGTTATTTCTCTAATTCTACTATTTGGTATCCTTTCCCACCACTTAACTCCTAATATTCTTCTAAGTGCTTTGTTTTCAAACACCAAGAATTTATTTTCCATAGTCACTGTGCTGTACCAAGACTCGTGTCCATAAATTAAGATACTCCTAACCATTACCTTATAAAGTTTGATTTTTGTATGCACAGAAAAATTTTTATTATTCCAAATATTTTTAAGCATTCCCATTGCCTGATTAGCCTTCTTTAACCTTTCCTCGAATTCAAAGTTCAAAGAACCATCCTTGGCAAAATAAGTACCTAAATATTTAAACCTGTCAACTTGCTTTACGACCATACCTCCAGTTACACATTCCTGCGCATTTTCCATATTCATATTGATTATTTCAGTTTTTCCACAATTAATATCCAAACCCACCTTGCGACCTTCACTCACCAAACACTCTCTGCATCTCTTCTGGCCCATCACAAATCAAAACTATATCATCTGCATAATCTAAATCCAAAAGTTTCCTGTTCTCTCCCCAAAGTATACCTGCACTGGTTTCTGTTCCAACGCATTTCATAATGTAATCAATGACCAATATAAATAGTAAAGGCGATAGAACACCACCTTGAGTTACTCCGGACTTGACTTCAAATGAATCACTCAGACTACCATCAACCATCACTTTACAAAATGTGTCCTCATGCATGTTCATAATGACCCTCACAAACTCCTCTGGTATTCCATAATGTCTCATGATCTTCCCCATAGTCTCTCTCAAAACAACATCAAAAGCCTTTTCAAAATCAACAAAATAAAGACTTAACGGTACTCTCATTTCATTAACTTGCTGCATCAAATGCCTGACTATAAAGATCTGATCATTGCAACCATGTCCCTTTCTAAAACCAGCCTGTTCATCCCTCAGAATACCCTCAACCACCGGCTCCAACCTATTTAACAACACTCTACTGAAAACTTTCAAAGCTATCGGTGACAAAGAGATTCCCCTCCAATTACCACATTCACTCAGGTCTCCCTTTTTCGGAACTTTAACAATTACACCGTTCTTCCAAACTGATGGTAGTAACCCCGTCACCCATATCTTATTGAATAGCTTGGTCAAGATCATTATTAATCTATCCCCCTCCACTTTAAACATTTCCGGAAATAAACCATCCTCCCCTGGTGCCTTATTATTCTTTAACTGTTTTACTGCTTTCTCCACTTCTGCAAGCCTCAACTCTCCTGTTTCTGTATTTAAATCTTCCTGAGCAGACGGTATATCCTCTTCTGGTGGTATTGGTCTATTAAGAACTGTCTCAAAATGCTCTTTCCATCTATTTTTAATATCTCCATCTTTGGTCAATAAATTTCCTTCCCTGTCTCTAACTGGTATTTCCTTGCGTTTACCTGCATTACCACTCAGTTCTCTAATCGATTCATATGCTATTCTTTGACTCTGTCCATCATTTTTGTTTATTAAGATTTCAGCCTCTGCAACCTTTTCATCCACACATCTTCTTTTATCTCTCCTAGCTAACCTTCTTACTTCTGAATTCAAACTCCAGTACGCAGCTCTTGCTAATTCAATCTCTCGTTCATCAACGCATTGCATCTCACTCCTCAATTTAGCCTCACCTCTCTTTTTTATCATATGCCACGTTTCCTCTGATATCCATTTCTTTCTCCTGAATCTATGTCTCCTTCCAATCGTACATTCAGCAGCCTCATGCAAAACTTTGTTCACATCCTCCCACATCTCATCTACACTTCTCTTCCCCTCTTCCAACGTTTCCAATACCAAAAACCTATTTCTACATTCTAATCTGAATTCCTTCTTTTCTTCTCCTTCCCTTCTAAGCTTAACAATATCGTATCTACCAACACCAGATTTTTCCTTCTTCAGATTTTTAAGTTTAAACCTTATTTTTGCAATGCTGAGTTGATGGTCACTACCAATATCCGCTCCCCGTTTAACATGAACATCTAGCAGAGAACTTCTATGCCTCCTACTGATAGCGATGTGATCAATCTGATTTTTATATTTTCCACACGGCGACACCCAAGTTGTCTTGTGTATATTGCAATGCTGAAAGAGTGTGCCCCCGATGACTAAGTCATTTGCTAGACAGAAGCTTTCAAACCTCACTCCGTTTTCACTTATCCTACTACCAATCCCATCTTACCCATACATGCCTCAAATCCCTCATTTGAACAGCCCATTACTGCATTAAAGTCTCTAATGCAGATCAAAACATCATGTCTAGGTACCCTTCCTACTCCTTCTTGCAACTTTTCATAAAATGTGTCTTTCCTTTCATCGAGTGCATCATTAGTAGGTGCATAACACACAAACAGACTGATGTTGCCTCCTTCCAAAACAATTTCTTACTCTCCCTCCATTTCACACTCAGATTCCTCCCAAACTCTTCATCCACTTTCTTCTTACTCTCCTTCACCAGTCTCTTAACCTCCCTTCTCCTGCTCATATATACCTCTCTCTTCTCTCTCTCATCTTCTCCCCTACCTCTACTCGCTAACCATTCACTATATACCTTCTTTTGTTCCACAGCTCGTTTCACCTCATCATTCCACCATGCTGTCCCTTGCACACCCTTGCATCTCCTCCTCACTCCACAAACCGCCTCACATGCTGCTCCTATCTCTTCCGTGAATATCTTACATACGTCTTCCACCCCTTCCATCTGCTCTAGCTCATACCTTCCCAATCTTTCTTCCACTATGCTCTTATACTCTGTCATTTTCTCACTATCTTGCAATTTCTCAACTCTTCTCACAGGAGCTGCTTCCTCCTGTCTTCCCCTTCGTCTCCCCAACCACTTTCTTTGCAGCTCTGCCTTGGCCATCACTAAGTGATGGTCCGAGACTTCATTCCCCCACCCTCTCCACATTCTTGCATCCAACACTTGTCTTCTCATTCGCTCATCCACACACACACGTAGTCTATCATTGCCTTTCGTTCAGCAAGTTCACCATCCATCCTCCTCATTACTCTCCATGTAAACCGGTGGATCATCTTATGACGAAAGTAAGTGTTGGCTATTGCCAACCCCTTACAAGCACAGATGTCCACCAAAGCACTACCATTTCCATCTACTTCAGCTGGCACACCCCACTGACTGACCACTCCATCCACTCGTACATTCCCAACTTTGCCATTCATGTCTCCAATCAACAGCACTCTCTCGCTCCTCTCAGACTTGTCCATACATGCTTCTACTCTCGCCCAAAACTCATCTTTCACTCTTGCCACTCGATCGTCTGTCGGGGCATACACACATACAATCGCCCACGCTTGTATACCTACTTTCATCCTCACCCATACAATCCTTGCACCCACTGTTCCATACTCTCTTATATACTTTCACTTCTTGCTTATCATCAGACATACTCCCTCTCTTGCCCTCTCATTCTCATTGACTCCTGCACATATACCTAAACCATATTCCCATTCTCTCACTCTTTCACCTTTTCATTTAGTTTCAGTCAATCCACATATATCCACTTTTGGATCCTCAAGCACCTGAACAATCTCTCTCTCTTTCACTTCATCATTCACTCCTCTCACATTCCATGTTCCCACCCTAAGAATGTCCTTTGTCCTTTCCTTAGTCGTCAACGTATGGTCCGTCCGGGTCCGAGGCTCTTTATTTGCTTTTTTAGTTCTTTTTACGGGGTGGGGCACTAACCCACCACCAACCCTTTTAGTCGCCTTGTACGACAAGCAGGGATACTGCGGGAGTATTCTTGAAATCCCCCTACCCCCAGGGGGGGAATGTGAACTGGCTAATTTGTCAGTGAAAATGATAAACAGTGATTACGATATATCTGGTGAGTAAAACAGTGCAAGTGGAAATGTAAATAATGTGTAAACAGCAAGTGAAAGGAATGAATGTAAATACTATATAAGTGAACAGTGGAAAATATTTTTATAAATTACTGCAAGTGACTGCATAACACACTATAAATAAAATAGAAATGTAAGTAATGTAAATAAAATAGAGAATGTAAATAGAAATTTAAAGGAGTAGTAATATAAGAATACGAGTATATATACTAGGAATAATGAAAGTGAAAGTTTCACTCTAGCTTGTATGAATACTATGAGTTATGAAAGTGAAAATGAAAGTGAAAGTTTCACTCTAGCTTGTATGAATACTATGAGTTATGAAAGTGAAAATGAAAGTGACAGATTCACTCTCAACATTAGTATGCAGGACAAGAAAGTGAATGCTACGTATTTTACTGAAAGAGAAATTGAATGCCTACAGTGACAATAAACTACTATTACTGAAGGACACTTATGGATAAAGACTGTAGATATATATAAGTGTCATATAGTAATAGAAATATAAAGTGCGAGTGTTTTTATGAATAATAAATGACAGAACACCAGCGGCAAACGATCGCAAGTGGGAAGGTCATACGCGCTCGAAATTTTCATTGCATTCACAGTTTTTTTTTTTTATTTTTTTTTTTTTTTTTTTTTTTTTTTGAGTATGGATTCCAAACTATTTAAGAATCATAGAATAGTGTTTCTAGTGATAATATCAGGCTGTGGTAATCATATTATGAGTTGTCGGGAAGTGTAAAGTGGAGACTTTGTTACCCAAATTCAGAGGTCTACACAAGTTCTACGGTACTTGACAAAGGCTCAACAAACATCCCAGGAGAAAGCTGAAGGTATGTGCCGTATGCATATTTAATTATAATATTCTAGGACTAATAACTGATTTTTGGCAAATATTTTTAGAGAGTCTGTCGGAGTGCGAATATGCCCGCGAGACATGCAAGTCAGGCAAAAACAACCCCACGGTTTAGGGGTTAAACATAATTTTCCCATAAGAAACAGTGGTAATATTGGGGGTTACGTTACTGGACTCTGGGAAAGTCTACCCATTTGGGGAGTTATGCTACTCTGAACTTAAAAGCAACAATTTTAGTTTGAAAGAAAATCCACGTAAAAAACAGAAACAGTATATTTGGGGAGAAATAAACAACATTTGAGCCCTAGTTGGGCCGAACCGTTGTTACTTCTCCCCAAATACATACTGTTTTCATTTTTTATGTGGATTTTCTTTCAATTCTGCATCATTCACGGCATTGTGAAAGTTCCTCAACATTAATAGGTCATAAAAACACTACAGTAAAAGCAACATTTTCATTACAGTAAGTAGGTCACAAACAATAACAACACACAGCCTCACTTCATCTATGCATCACTCGTCGTCTGCTGCTGTCCCTCCTCACCCCGCTTCCCCACCTCCCGCCGCTCCCCACCCTAAATTTGCTGTCTCTCCTTGCTCTGCTGTCCCTCCTGTCTCTGCTGTCCTTCCTCTTCCTCTGCCTACCGTGCTACTGGTGTTGAAGATAACTCTCTTAATTATCTGTCTTCTTCATAAAGAACTGCTCTATCTTGGTCTGAGTGGTTTTCTTTTTTCTGTTCTGCAGCATCAGGTTGTAACAATTAGATCTGCCATCATTTTCCTGGCCAAATTTTGTCCGAAAATGAGCCAAATTGCTCAGAATGGGGCCAAACTTCATATTCGAATATTATAGTTCAAATAAAACCAGTTTAAGCCACAGGCAAATACAAAATTGTATTTATGCATAAACTGCCACACACGGTCTATCAGCTCGGGACTGTCCAAGGCGCGCGCGGCTAATCTGAAACCATCACGTATGCGTAAAGTCGCGTTAAATCGAGAAACCCATGTTAGTTAAACATATCTCCTTAAATATTTGCTCGTGTTAAAACAAAAACGCTTTTTTAAACTCGCGTTAGTTGAGAGGTTACTGTATTCCATATTCTATCCACTCTCCATACTCCACATAAAGCAAAAGTCCTCCAATCCGACCACCAGTAATCCGAATATCCCAGTACTCTGAATTTTTCAAGGTGAAATTTTCCGAATTTTTCTTGACTTTTTTTTCAAGATTTTCCACACCTTATCTAAGGATTTATCTGGCTTGGACTTTCCCTTGGACTTGGATGTACCTGCATGCATTTATTTATGTCTTTTTCTATGCATTTCTGGTGAGTTAAACAATAATCCATATCATTTTAAGTTTATTTAATGATCATGTACATATTTTTAATATTTTCAAAGGTTTCTCCCAAGAGTCCAAAAAAACAGTAGTCCAAAAGACCTTTGGTCCCCTGCCTTTTGGAATACAGGACTCTTACTCTGCATTCCTCAGCAGTCCAATCTCCATTGGTCTCACTCTTGACTTTTCATTTTCATGCCACACCACTAGTCCAGTAGTCACTTCTCTCCATGGTGAGTATTTTCCCCTAAGTACTGTTCTTATTTTCATTTTTCTGAGAAAATCTTTCATCCAACAGTACAGATTGCCTTGGATTCATCCTTGATAGCACAGTTTCCATAAAATCCTTTGGTGTGGTACTCTGTCAAATGTCTTCTTGAAATCCATATAGATACTGTCTACGCATCTTCTCTTTTCTGTAGTGTTTCTGCAACTCTATCGTAATAGCTTAGTACAGGCAAGTCCCATTTAACAAGCTGTCACTTAGTGAGAATTCACTAATACAAGGTTTTGGAATTTGCACCACCGCTTGTTTAACGAGCAAGTAAAAATCTGCACTTCCGAGCATGGAGACCAGGGTTGCACTGCAGCTGTCCACCGTGTTTACCTCGGTGACTAGGAAACGAGTCGCATGCTGGCTCCGGGAGCCTCTTCCTGCCTTATTTTCGTAAACATTCTTCCAGCCAAGCTTGGCCAGTTGAGGTTGGTCTTGAAGCGTGCTTTTTTTTCTGTGCTCGGGATTACTGTATCACCATGTCTTCTAAGCATTCCATTGCGACCCCTAGTACTCCCAGTGCTAAGCGTGCTCGGCTTTCTATCTCTGTCACCCAGATAACTAGGAAGCATGATGGTGTGCGCGTGGCAGAGCTTTGGTCTACCTACAAGCTGTCATCCTCAGCCATGTGCACCATCCTGAAGAACAAGCAGAAACTTACTCATTTGGCTGCTTCATCCGGTGTGCCTCCGAATGCTACTCAGTCCCCCGCCTGTGATTGTGTAATGGAGAAAATGGAGAGGCTGTTGCGAGTCTGGGTGGAGGACCAGACCCAGTCCCGCACGCCTCTCTCCAAGACCCTGATTCAAGCCAATGCACTGAAAATGTGGGAAAGATGCAAGAAAGAGTATGATGCAAGTGTTGTAGGTAGTGCAGGTAGTGCGAGTGCGAATGATGTGACCAGTGACGGTGGTGCATCGAGTGCTGACCTCAGTGGTGGTGCGAGTCCCAACCAGGCCTGTGGCAAGCCCTCACCTGTTAGTGGCACCTTCACGGCCAGTGATGGATGGTTTGCACATTTTAAGAGGCATGCAAATCTCCATAATATCATAATTCAAGGGGAGGCGGTGAGTGCAGATACAGACGCAGCCAAGGCATTCCCCGAGCAGCTGCAGAAGATCATTGAAGAGGGTGGCTACGACGTGAGGCAAGTCTTTAACCTGGATGACACTGGCCTCATCTGGAGGAAGATGCCTTCCTGCAACTACGTCTTGTGGGAGGAGAGGTCAGTACCTGTCCTCAAGGTAAGTATCACCTAACTCTGCTTGTTGGCAGCAACGTTGCAGGTGATGCACAGCTGAAAGCTCTCCTGGTGTACCACTTCCAACACCCAAGGGTGCTGCATGGCATATATCTCTGTAGCCTCCCTGTTGTTTGGCGGACAAACAAGAAGGCCTGGGTGACAAGGACCTCGTTCCTGGAGTACCTGACGGAATACATCAAGCCCTTCCTGAAGAAGTACTGTGACAAGAACAACCTGGCCAACAAGTGTTTGCTCATCCTGGATAATGCCCCGGGACACCCGACAGCCATCGAGGAAGTGTTCCTGAATATAAAAGTGGTGTTTCTCCCACCTAACACCACTGCCGTACTGCAGCCCATGGTCCAGGGTGTAATTGCCTCCTTTAAGGCATGCTACACCAGGAGGTGTATGCAGAAACTTAATGACGCCTTGGATGCTTGGAAGTCTGTAAAGGAATTCTGGAAGGTGTACAACATTAAGGAAGCCATCTTCAACATTAAGGAATCTTGGAAGAAGGTGAAGGAGGGGAACCTGAACGCAGTGTGGAAGTTGCTGTGGCCTGAGTGTGTGAACTCGTTCCGTGGCTTTCCGGCTGAGCCGGTGGCTGATGTACAGAACAACATTGTTGCCGTCGCACAGAACGCCGGCTTTGACGAGGTTAACCAGCAGGACGTGGTGGAGCTCCTGCAATTCCACTCACAGGAGCTAACAGAGGATGACCTCTTCCAGCTCGACGAACACTGAGAGCAGGAGGCAGTGGAGGAGGATAAGCTGCCTGAGGTTAAGGAGCTAACCACCAGGTTCCTCAGCAACATCATCAACAAAGCAATGGGACTGACAGACGATATTCTGAATGCAGACCCTTTTGTTAACCAGGCTATGAATTTCAAGACAGGCATGATGAAGCTGCTGTCAGAGTACGAGGAGCTGCACCATCAGAAGAAGGCGAAAGCAACCCAGACCACATCGATAGTTTCTTCAAGAAGAAACCTCGCCCCTCAACTAGCACATCAACGTTGGATCCAGGACCCATTATGACCTAGGTAGTTTCCAGGACTCTGTGCAGCTCCCCAACATCTCCTCCCTCAAACCCTTCAGCATCCCGCACCCCACAGCCACCAGCACCCTCAGTGTTGCCATGTCAGGAGGAAGAGGATTTCCATGGGTTCGAGAGCCTCCTCTTGTCTCTGTTATCAGAGGCAGAGGTGGAGGAGTGGGGGCTTTGATACTCCGACCAGCCTCCCACCACTGCACCCTCTCAGGCCTCGGAGAGAGGAAATGAGTCAGCCGAGCGGTGGTGGAGCAGAGCTGGCATATGTCACGGAAGACACTCAAACCCAAGTAAGACATCTAATTACCTGTTGAATACGTTTATCTTTAAGTTTCTAATGCTGTTAGGTGTATTACCCTCTTGTATTATCCCCTTATTCCAGCTTAAAATGATCAGAAAGTCAGTTTTCGTGGTTTGGGGGGAGGTTGCTCGGAGGCTTTGCACCCTAACCCTATTTTTACCATAAGTTCTTCACTTCATTTAACGAGAATTCGGCCAACGAGCAAAATCCTTGCTCACAATTAGCTCATGAGATCGGGACCCGCCTGTAGATTAGTAACACGTGATTTTCCCTTTCTAAAAGCAAACTGTCTTTGTGTTATACTGTGATTTTCCAGATGATTTACCCAGATTTTTCATATCAGCTTTTCTAATACTGTATCTCTCTGTGCCTGCCCTCCTCTCTTCCTACTTCTCCCATCTTTCCTGTCACTTCTTATTGCTTTTCTGTCCTTTACAGGTGGCCTTACATTGAATGACAAGCCAAATGGTTTCCTGTAAGCCAAGAAACCATTTACAACGCTGGGTGGTAACCATATAACCAAACCATACGTGCTCCCTACGTGTCAGCAAGTGGGTTGGTGAAGGGTTAGTGGCCCTCCCCATGAAACAAATAACTCAGAGTCAAATGGCCACCCCTTACGGGATTATGGCAATAGATAGATAGATACATAGACAATGCCGGTCAGTGATACTGATCGGTAGTTGAGTGGATTTTGTTTATTTCCTTTCTTGAAGAGGGGAAAAGTGTTTGTCCTTTTCCAAATGTCAGGTGTGTGTGTGTGTGTGTGTGTGTGTGTGTGTGTGTGTGTGTTCTTACCTAATTGTTCTTACCTAATTGTATCTTTACAGGAATGAGTCAAGCTCGTACTGTCCCTTGTCTTAAACCATATTTATCATACATATCCTTAAATTTGTGAATTGTTTTGGCACACACTATTTCATTCGGTAGTGCATTCCATTGATCAATTGCTCTGTTTGGGAAACTGAATTTCCTTACGTCTTTATCACCTCTCTTCTTATACAGTTTTTTGCAGTGTCCTCTTGCTGATGCTTCCCCATATGTTAAGTAATCATTTATGTTTATTTTCTCCTTCCCTGATATGCACTTATATAGCATTATCATGTCACCTCTTTTCCTTCTCTCCTGTAGTGTTGGTAGATTCAGTTTATTTAGCCTTTCTTCGTAGCTTAGGTCCCTTAAGCCTGGTATCCATCTTGTAGCGGCCCTTTGAACTTTTTCAATCTTGTCTATGTGTTTTTTGAGATGAGGACTCCAGACTACTGATGCATATTCCAGGGTTGGTCTAATGAATGATGTTATTATCCTTCTTAGCATGTCTTCATTTATGTATGTGAATGCTATTCTCATATTTGCAAGCAGTGTATACATGTTCCGTACCTTCTCGCTGATGTGGTCAGCCGGAGATAGTCTGTTATTGATAATCACACCTAGGTCCTTCTCTCTTTCTGATGTGTATAGGGTTTTATTTCCTAACGTATAATCCCAATCAGGTGTTTTTCCACTTTTACCAAACTTGATTACATGACACTTGTCCACATTGAATTCCATTTGCCATGTATTACTCCATTCATGAAGTTTATTTAATTCTTCTTGTAGCTCTTTACAAGAGTCTGTTAGTAATTCTCCTTTGTATTTTTGCATCATCTGCAAACATATTCAGATAGCTTTCATTTCCAGTGTTACTGTTTATATCATTTATGTACACTAAAAACATGATTGGTGCCAGCACTGAACCCTGTGGTACTCCACTAGTCACTTCTTTCCATGATGAATAGTTTCCCCTTAGTACTGTTTTCATTTCTCTTTTTATGAGAAAATCTTGCATCCAACAAAACAGTTTGCCTTGAATTCCTCCTTGATGGTACAGTTTCCATAAAAGTCTTTGGTGTGGTACTGTGTCAAATGCTTTCTTGAAATCTAAATAGATACTGTCCACCCATCCTTCTTTTTCCTGTATTGTGTTTGTTACTCTGTCATAGCTGATTTTCCTTTTCTGAAACCAAGCTGTCTTTCTTTTATCATACTGTGTTCTTCTAGATGATTTACCCAAGCTTTTCTTATAAGCTTTTCTAATACCTTGCTTACAACACTGGTCAGTGATACTGGTCGGTAGTTGAGTGGATTTTGTCTATTTCCTTTCTTGAATAAGGGGATAATATTTGCTTTCTTCCAAATATCAGGTAGTTTACCTTGACTCAAGGATTTCTTGAAAATTAAAAATAATGGTTTACTTAACTCCTTTGCACATTCTCGTAGTACCCAACATGAAATTTCATCAGAACCACTTGCTTTTCCTCTGTCTAATTTACTTAACTCCTCCTGTATTACTTCTGATATTTGTATATCTGGTAGTATGTGTGGACATGCATGTTCCACATAGTCCCTCTCAAAATTTTTTTTCTTCTGTAAAAACTAATTGGAAATTCTTATTTAGCGCTTCACAAATATCTTTCTCTTGTGTATAGGTGATTCCCTCGTCCGTAATGGATTGTATTACTGTATATCTTTTACTTTGGTTTTGCTTCTGATGTAGCTGTAAAACAGCTTTGGTTGATCACTACTTTTATTTATTATATCCTCCTCAAACTGTTTTTGGGCTTCCCTCCTTATTCTTGTATAATCATTTCTTGCCTGTTTGTAATTATTATACGCCCTTTCACTATTGTCTCTCCTGTATCTATTCCACAACAAATCTCTTCTTTCTTTTGATTTTTTACATTCTGTATTGAACCATTTCTGTATTTTCTTATCTGTTTCTTTGTGCTGTGGGATGTACTTTTGGACTCCTATTTCATAAAATTCACAGAATTTTTTATATACAGCATTTAAATCTTGTCCTCTAAGCTCATTTTCCCAATCTACTTCTAAGAAATACTTCTTTAGGTCATGATAATTTCCCTTTTTATAGTTTAGGCTCTTTTTGTAACTTTCATTGCTGTTAACTATGTCATATGCTATCCTGAAGTTGTAATTTAGTACTGCATGATCGCTTTGGCCGAGTGGAGGGTGATATATTAAACTGTCAATATCATTTTCTTGCCTAGTAAATATTAGATCTAGCATTGAAGGTACATCGAGTCCTCTTTTTCTGGTGGTTTCCCTCACATATTGCGTTGCACGAGATCCAGGAGCTTTTGGTGCCAACAGCTTTCTTGGCTAATTACATCTAGAGTATTCCAATTTATATTTGTATTAAAATCTCCAGTTAGTATAATTCTTTCCGATTTCTCTTCCATTTTATGTACTAATGATCTTAAACTCTGAATTGTACTCTCTGCCAGGTCCTCATATTCGTGTGTGTGTGTGTGTGTGTGTGTGTGTGTGTGTGTGTGTGTGTGTGTGTGTGTGTGTGTGTGTGTAACGCATGCATGCATGCATGCACGCAGCAGCGGAGGCATAAGTGGAATAACGTTTCTGTTTCAGTATAGGTCCAGTGTGATATTTTCAGAAGATTAAGGGTGATGATGATGATGAAGGGAAACCCTTGCATGCTGATCTCGTGTATAAAGAAAAATACATTGTTTGTTTTTGCAATGTTAATAAATACATTAAATGAACCGCATGCCTTTCAAATTGCCGATGGTCGGATCGTTGGAGGATCAACGGAAGCAAAGTCTAAGAGATGAGATGGTTTTCCTGGGTTTAACCCCTGTTGTGTGAGTTGTTGATTTTTTATTTGCTGATTATCAGGGTATGCCTGTATGTATGTAGTGGGTCTGCAGTAAATTGTTGTAAAAAAGAAAATTTGGGCGTATACATGGGGTGCTAGTACCAATCAGGATAAGTCTGTTAGGTTCCGTGTGTCTGATGTCATGCAATTTCATTATCACGCACTAGGTGCAATACCATTTATGCATGATAACTAAGGGATCACTGTATATTCAAGTCCCATCTTTCCTCTCAACACTTCAGTTACAATCCTAACCCCCTACAGGCCTTGCTTTCAGGGATGCACTACATATCAATCTAATTATTGTCATTTCTGTAAGTTTGATTTTATGATTGTCCTCTTCCTCTACTGCCCAGGTCTCTCTACCATCCAAGTACAGCATTGCACTCCTAACACATGCTGCATATATTTGTCCCTTAGAACTGAAGGAGAGCCCTCTCATTGTTAGGAGAGGCAACATCTCATGAACTATCTTCACCCACTCCTCACTCCTTAGCGTAGCCACACCTTCAGCACATAAAGTGTCCCCCAAGTAACACAACTCCTTCACACATTCAACAGACTCTCCAGCAATATCGACCATTTCACATCTCTCAATCTCTGTGTGCACTCCCAGACACACTGTACACACGATGTCAGCATTATTCTGCGGCCAGCCTCTAAGGCCACTACATCTCTTATGCACCCACTTACCACGGACACTGCATAAGTTGGAATATCTTACCATACCCTTGTGGCAAACTGCCCATGGTCATACTCCCTCTGCTCTGAGTGTACTGCCACCAGCCCTCGATATCATCACTTTTTTATCCACATTTACTCTAAAACTCTTGTTCCTTACGCTGTCTCTCTTCATCCTAAATTTGTCCTTTGCCTCCCTTTCATCCTCTGCATCCAAGTCATCAGTATACATATCCCATGGGATTCCATTACTGAATTCACTTGAGAGTGCTTCAGGCACTATGACAAACATTAAGGGGTTTAAGACTGAGACCAACCCTTGATGCATACCAACATTGCAGAAAACTCATCACTCAGATCTCCATTCACTCTCAGCTGGATGTGAGCACTCACATACATAACCGTAACCTCTCTAACCACCCACTCCTCAGTCCCAAGGTGTTTCTTATATCACACTTCACCACCCCTGGGACTCTGTCAAAGGCTTTCTTCAGATCAACAAAAATAAAGTACAGCTCCCTATTCTTTCCTCTGTATTTTTTCTGAAGCTTTTGGACAGTGAATATGACATCAGTGGTCCCTTTGCCTGACATAAACTCAAACTATATTTTATCAGTATTCATTCTTCCCGTATCGTCCCTTCTATGGCACTGTCCATTGTCTTCGATATCTTGTCCAAAAGTTTTATGCCGATATTATTTCCTCTTTCCCGTGTCTTCCACTTTCCTTTATACACATATACAGTTGCACTCTTCACTCAGTCTTCTGGGTCAACATACTGTGTTTATTGTATCGTTTATAAAGGCTCCAGCATGCTTGCACGTGTCGGCCATGGTCATTTAATGTCGAATCGCCACACTGTCCAGTCTCTGGCAGCCTTCCTATTCAGTCCTTTATCCCTGAGGTTACACTTTGTTACCTTGTTCCAGGTCTTTTTTGGTCTGCCTTTCACAACCCTACCCTCAACATTTACATTTCTCACCCTCTGCACTCAGTTGTCATCCACCATCCTTTCAACTTTCCCAACCAGCCCCATTCTTCTTCTCAGCTCTTCAGTCATAATCCTAGCCCTCCCAGGCCTCGCATTCAGTGACGCATTACGAATCCATCTAATCATTGTCATTTGTACTTTTGAACCTATGAATATCCTCTTCCATTACCTTCCAGGACTTTTTACCATACAGCATTACACTCCTAACACATGGCAGGTACAAAAATCTCATAGCATGGCAGGAAAACTCTTTTGATCTCAGGAGGGACAACAGTTCCCTGAACTTCCTCCAACCATCCCTTACCATAAGCGCAGAGCTAGCTCCAGCCCCACTTCCAGCACATAATTTGTCCCCCAAATAACAAATCTCCTCCACACACTCAAGAAACTCTCCAGCAAGATCAGTCCTTCCATGCCTGACAGTCTCTGCATGCGTTCCTTGACACGCTGCACAAATAAAATCAGCATTATTTTGAAGTCTACTTCTAGTAGCACTACATCACATATGCTCCCACTTATCACAAACACTGCACAGGATGGAGTTACTTCCCACACCCTTGTGGCAAACTGCACATGGCCACACTTCTGCTTTGACAGTACTGCCACCAGCCCTAGATATCATCACTTTTGTTTTATTTACATTTACTCTCAAACTCTTGAGCCCCATTCGATCTCACCATTTCCTAAATCATTCCTCCACTTCCTCTTCATTCTGTGCAATCAACATCCAGTCATCAGTATACAAAATCTCTCATGGGATTCCATTTCTGAAGTCATGTGAGAGAGCTTCAAGCACCATGACAAACAATAAGAGGCTCAAGGCGGACCCCTGATGGATGCCAACATTCACAGAAAATTCGTCACTCAAATCTCCATTCACTCTCACCTAGATGAGAGCATCCACATGCATAGCCATAACCATTCTGACCAGTCACTCCTCGATCCCAGGGTTTCTCATTGTGCACCTCACCACTTCCCTAGGGACTCAGTCAAAGGCCATCTCCAAATCAACAAAATTAGGTATAGCTCCCTTTTCTGTTGTATACTTTTCCCCAAGCTATCTGAAAATGAATATTGCATCAGTGGTCCCTTTGCCTGGCATAAACTCAGACTGCTTGTCATCAGCATTCACACTTGCCCTCATCATACGTTTTAGGATTCTCTCTGTTGTCTTCACTAACTGGTCTAAAAGTTTTATGTCTCTGTAATTTTATCTTACCAAGGCATCATCCTCCTTCCCATTGTACACATTTACAGACACTTTTCAGCCAGTCATCTGAGACAACACACTCATTTATATTCAAATTTGTCAAATCAGTAACTAATCCTGTTGCCATATCTCCTGAGGCCTTCACCATTGCACCAGTCCATCCAAACACACTCACCACCTTGCCCAACTGCATCCTGACTATTACCCTGCTCAGAGCAGAAACATCAATCAAAGGCCAAGGGCAAAACATTAAATCCACTGACTCCAAACCTTCCCTCTACTAGTCAAACTCCACATTCAGCAGCTGGTTATAATAGTCTCTCCTGGCATCTTTAATATCCTTACTGTCTGCCAGTACCTTTCTTTCATCATTCTTCACACACTGCACACCTATGATATCTCAGTTTTCTGTCTTCATCTGGTTTGCCACATGAATGTCAGGAGGGGGCTTTTGGTATAGTGTTCTGTTGAGCTGTTATATTGCCCTGCATGTTAAGTGAGTATGTAGGTGTTTCTTCATTGTTAGTGTTGAAATGTCTGGAGGTGGGGTGTTGTTGTAGAGGAGTCTGGTACTGTTTGTGAGATGATTGTTTTATGTATCAAGTTGCATTGTGTAACTCTGTCATATAATAAAGAAGGATGTTGTGTATTGCCACAGGCTGCCACATAGAACTGTGTACCTCTTGTATCAAGATACAGTATTTCCTAACAGGGAGGACTATAGTTTCAGAGTGTAAATGAGCTGTGGGAGTGGTTTTGGTGCAGCCAGTGATGATGCATAGGGTTTTGTTCTGTATGGCCAGCAACTTGTTGTAGTGAGTGTTCAGTAGGATGGGGGCCTATGCTGGGGAAGCATAGGACAATAGGACATGACTGATCCACTTTGTAGAGTAGGGAGTGTGTTTCTGTTTGTTGCCCCAAGTTTGTTCTTTTTATGTGCCCTGAGTGCACTGAGTCTGAATTACTGTTTAGCAGGCATATAGGAAACATGTCTTTAAAGAAAACTAAAAAAAAAAAAAAAAAAATGCATATGTCAAGGTTTGTAAGGTGGAGCCAGGATTCCATGAGCCTGAATGATGTATGAATGATTTTGTTATCCATGTTATTGGGCATGCAGTTGAGAGTTCTCCCATTATCATCCATCCATCCATCCATCCATCGTCTAATCCCATAATGCCCCAAATAAGCAGGAGCATAGGAGCCCTGGGCATGATTACGGTACTCAGTCCAGACATTTAAGGTAAAGATGACCAAACTCAGTCTGCTTGGATTGACATTAAGTGAGGGGGGGAAAAAGAAAAATCACCCTATAATGGAAACCTTACAGGCTCCCTCTGGTTGGAGTACCTTAACTCACTAGACCACCAGGCATCATTTGGCTGTTTGGTCACCATTCAGTGTAGTAAATGGTTTCTTGGGTTATAGGAAACTATATGGCTTGTCACTCAGGAGAGAGAGAGAGAGAGAGAGAGAGAGAGCAGTACACTGAGTGAGTGGATTATGGGTGTCCCTTCATACTACTGGTTCTCTTTGATACATTTTATTTTCTTTTTTTTTCCTGAATCCCTGTAGTAGGAAGCATCATTATGATGGTGATCACTGTAACTGTATTGTTTTGCTAACTTGTGGCAGTGGGCAGTGGGTCTGCTGAAGAAGTATGATGAAATGGAAGCTGAGCACAAACGTCAGGTTGTGGCTGCACGTGAGAGTGGAGCAGCAGCACCCCCAGAGTTCCCCACACCGCCATCAGTGGAGGGATCCATCCGTGAGCGCTCCATTCAGCTCTACCAGATCCAGAAGCAGCGTGAGGCAGCTGAAACAGGAGACCCAAGTATCATTGAGCGGGGCAAGGCTGTTGACCTGTCACGCATGGTTAGGATGAGAGTCACATAGGAGAGGTCTGGTGTTTTGTAGTGAGGGCTTTCTATTTTTGTGATGGGATTTGGAGGTTTTCTAGTCATGTACAGTAATTTATACTATGTCTGCTTTAACATGGCCTAAAATTGCCATCTTTCCATCTTGAATGCCGAAATATAATGAGAGATTAACTTTACAGTATGGTGTTAGTCAGAGAGGTGTTATGGAAAAGATATAGAGTTGTAGTATTCTCTTGTTCTGCTACTGAGCTGATATGATACATGTAGCGTATGGTGCTAGTCACAAAGTATTGCTATGAAAAAGATGTAGAGGTGTAGTATTTTCTTTGCTGACATTGAGCCTTAACAGGAGATTAACAGTAGCACTTAAGTCACAAAGAAATGCTTTTGAAAGGATGTAGTACTGTCCTACTTTGTCATTGAGCAATGAGAAATAAGTAAAAAAGTGATTAAAATCTCTGTCACGTTAAGGTAGATGAACTGTAGTGTTTTAAGGATTACACTTAATTCTAGCACTGATAAAGAACAAATGTGCAATAAAAAAATCCTCAGCCCAAGTATGGCTTCATTCATTTTGTGCTGGAAAATTCCAGACATATTCTACTCAGTTTAGGAGACTCTCATTGCAGTGAAGGAGTTAATAGTGCATATATCTAACCCCTTTGGTTTGAAAAGTTTATTCAGAGTTAAATAAAAATTTTTAAATGATAGCACTAGAATAACAAAGATGCCCTTAATGTTGCAACAGCTGATTGAACACCACATATCTGTTGTGTAAAGAAGTATACTGAAATGTTTTCATTGCAAGTTGAATCCAGATGATATCTTATTTAGTTTGCTCCTGATGCTAATAGATAATATTGTTCAACTTAAGAAAGACCTCTCATATTGAAGGGTTTATTAACACTTTAAGCCTGATGAATGTATCTGTTTATGGATTTTTTTGTCTGCTTTAAGGACTAAATTTGCAGGACTGGCAATATTACATCTCTGAATAGCAAGCTGTGTCAGAGTTCATGTGTGATGGTACCTTTGTGTACAGTACACTAGAGATAAAGGTGGCGTATGCCATTTTGATGCTTAGCCACATTGTTCATCTCCAGCCAATGGTAGCAAGTTTGAAACCTGTAGAGAGAGCTATGACTGAAGGGATCAGGTGCATTCATCGTCCTTGTGTAGTTGTTGTGAGCATTGCATACTTACAGGTATATGCAAGATGTGGTTGGGCATGGCTGAAATTATTTTGACGGTATCTAGCCTCACCATGTTGAAAAGTTTCTCTGTAGCAGAATTAAATTATCTGAAAGTAATAAGTCATCCTCTTCATCATCATCATCTAATCTAGAGTTGCCCCATGAGGAGCATAGGAGCCCAGGGCTAGGCAAGTTGGTTTGACATTTAAGATGAGAGTGTCCAGCCTCACTCAACCCTGAGTGGCATTACATGAGCAATAAACCCCAACCACCCCTTGAATATAAACCTGCACTGGCTCAATCCGATTGGAGTACCTTAATTACCCATTAAACCACCAGGCACCATAATTTGGTTATATGGTTATCACCCAGCATAGTACAGTACATGGTTTCTAGGTGTACAGGAAGTCATTTGGCTTGTCACTCAGTGTAGAGTCACCCATAGGCAAAAGGAAGAGCAGAAGGAAGAGGACAGAATGAAGGAAAGAAAGACAGAAGAGGGAGTGTAGAGTCACCTGTAAGCAAAAGTGAGAGAAAAGAATGAGGGAAAAAAAGACAGAAGAGGAAGGAAGGAAGGAAGAGATGAAAGGGCAGTTGCCCGAGAGCAGCACTATATCAAGTGAGTGGATGGCGAGTGCCCCCACCTACCACAAACGTACATGTAATAAGTAAAAATTATATTACAGTATATCCCCAGGCTTAATGGATTATTGTTGAGCTTGATAAAGCTTTTTTTTTTTTTTTTTTTCCCCCCCCCCCATAATATGACAGTTGAACCGATGAATTGGTGTATTTACCAAATGAGAAGTATCATCCTCATTTTCATGCCTCTCTAACCCATCGACAAGTTGGGTGAAGCAGGATCCAGAAAGCAAAGGGAAAAAAAATTAGTGGGCAGAATATGTCAATGGTATCCCCAGTGAAATGAGCAACACACTTACTAATCATCTAAGCCCTCAGAATCATCACTCTGCCTTACAAGTGCACCTTTCTGCAAATAAGTGCTTCACGTTACCTGTCAGACAGTCAGTGCGATGACTGTCAGTTTGAAAAAAAAAAAGGGGGGGGGGGGGATGCCACACCATTATCATGCACTCCTCCAGACAAAGTCCATCCAGTCAGCTTGATCTCTCATTAGTTTCCTAGCCTCATCAAACTCCATGCCTCACTTTTTCACATACTTTCCATAGCTATCCACCTATTTGGCAAACCAAACCCTCTGCATTTTTTTTTCTTTTTTTTTTTTTTAATGCAAGGAAGAAGGCACCAAAGGCCAGAAGCTGGCAAACTGTTCCTTCCAAGAATAAAACAAAAACAATACAAAAGAGAGCCAAATTCAAGATCTGTTCATCTTGAGATGCCTGGACGCACTGCAATTGAGAGACTGTAGATCATAGGAAGTGGGAAATACAGACAGACAGTTCCAGAGTTGACCTGTTGCATAAATGAGGGACTGGGAGTAACAGTTAACTCTTGCATTTGAGAGTCGGACAGAAAAGGGATAAGAGTTTGTTGCTAAATGGGTGCTACGCGCCCGTCGTAGAGGTGGAGGGATGCAAGCAGACAGTTCAGAGGAGCAGTGACCATTGAAGTAGTGATAGAAAAGAGATAAAGATGTAACAGTGCAGCAAAGAGACAGAGGTTGAAAGGAGCATGTAAGAGCAGAGTTAATGAGACAAAAAGTCTTTGACTTCACCCTTTTGAAAAGAGCTGTATGTAGGGAGCCTCCCCACCAATGAAAGTTGTACTCTACACAGGGGTGAATAAAACCACTGTATGGAGCCAACATCTTTGTGGGAGTAAAGAGGGCACAGAGTTGGATCAGCACTCTTAATCTCTTGGAAGCAAATTTTGCAAGAGAGATGTAACATGGTCACTCCATGATAAATCCCAAGAGAATGAAACTAAATATTTTCGGAGCTGATGCGGGATTGAGTTGGTTATCGGTAAATATTAAAGGATGTTCCTGCAGAAGATTTTGGTGGGTCGAGATGTCAGAACTGAGTTTTGGATGCATTAAAAACAACAAAGTTGCTTTTATTCCAAATAGAGATATGAGCCAGATAGGAAATTTTGGTGTGCCATAGCCTTACACCTTGTTTGTTGAAGTAACTGCTGTGTTGGACTCTGTGGGAAACAAATAGAAAAGTGTAGGGTGGAGTCATCAGCATATGTGTGGATAGGGTTAGATATACAGCTTAGAGGGTCGGTGTGGAGTAGAAGAGAGTTGGTGACAGGACAGAATCCTGAGAAACACTATGCCTCACATCCATTTGTTAGTATCCTGTTAAATGAAAAGAGTACATTCATATTATATACAGTACTGTATATATATGATATTTTATCTGTCTATCTATCCATCTGTCTATTGTCAGACGCTTCAATCCCATAAGGGGTGGCCACTAAACAAATTGCCTCCATGTCGCCCTGTCCCCCACCATTTCATTGCTCTGCTTCCAGCTCACAGTAATTTAAACAGAGGGAGCCAGCCTTTTGCAGTTTTGCCTTTTGCTGCTAGGAGGAGTCAGCAGCACCCCTTATGCGTCATTGTGGCCCTGACCATGTCTGTGAGCGGACATATTGTTGCTTACTATTGTAACATGGTGTGTAGGTGGTTTGGTGGTTTTGCAATGGCAGACCAATGGCACAGCAGTGTCAAGATGATGTTGATTGTTTTCTTTGATATCCAAGGGATTGTTCACAAGGAATTCATCCCACCCAGTCAGTCTGTCAGCAGAAAGTTTTACTATGAAGTTTTGCAGCGTCGGAGGAAGAACATCCGCCGCAAATGTCCAGAACAGTGGAAGAACAAAGACTGGGTCCTGCATCATGACAATGCCCCTGCCCACAAATCAATTGTTGTTCGGCAGTTCCTGGCTTCCACTAACACGGTAGTCATTCTCCACCCACCCTATTCGCCTGACCTTACCCCCTGCAACTTTTTCCTGTTTCCCAAGCTGAAATTACGACTGAAAGGGTGTTGATTTGACTTGATTGAGGAGATCCAGACAGAATCACACGAGGTGGTCAAGACCATCATGCCTGAAGCCTTCCAGGATTCATGGAAAAAACATTAGGACCACTGTATACATGACCAAGGGGACCACTTCGAAGGCGACAGTGAGGACTAGGAGATAAGGTAACTTATTTTCCTACAGTATTCAAATTACTGGAACTTTTGGGTACCACTTTGTATATTTATCTGTCTCTATCTATCTATCTATTGCCAGATGCCTTCATCCTGTAAAGGGTGGCCACAGACACATCCCCTTCATGTTGCCCTGTCCCCCACCATTTCACTACCCTGCTCCCAGCTCACATACCCCTCTCTCATATACCTCTCCACTCCATCCCTCCATCT